>NW_026623322.1:1277762-1366561 GCF_030028575.1 Malurus melanocephalus | reverse complement strand
TTTTCTGCAAGAAGTCTCAAAATGCCTGTCTCCTGCCTTCATGTTGACTTTCAGAGGCTATAAGTTTCTAAAACCAGGTCTCACTAGTAATTGCCTGGCTGAGCTTTGTAATGTGTCCCCAAATCCCATTGCACCTGATATTTTGTTTTGCTCAGAGGGGGTCTGCAGCTCATGAAGGCTGTAATCCGACTGGGATATGGCTCTCCTTTATAGTCCCTGCAAACAAGACAAAATGTGTTTGTTTTCCTGTTTTCTGGTCTCTGGCCAGGACACAATAAAATAAACACAAAGCCTCACAGAATAGAAAACCAACTAACTAAAAGAAAAAAAGTCATAAAACACACTCTTTGAGTTCTATATATAACCTTTTAACCTATGATCCCAAATTGCTTTTTACTAACATTTTGTAAAATGCTCTTCTAAACTCACTTACTGGAGGCTATGCACTCACTTATTAAAAGCTAGYAGAACTAGTTGTGTGAAGCCTCTGGCAAAATCAGTATTTAAAAAAAATTCCCAGACTYRTTCAAAAGAGGCAAAACACATTGTGACACTGACATTTCAAATTCATTACTGCTCAGTGTCTGTTGAACAAAARCTATTGGCTGTAGAGGATCTGAAAAGCATAGGGTTTCAATAAAGAGGAAGTGTTGTATATTGTATTGTCATCTTGTAATGAGAGCTGTGGTAGTATAAAGCCTTTAAAAATTTGTTTTTCCTTTAGGTTAAGGGTTGCTGTATTTTTGGTGAGGCAGGACAGGACATGCTTGAATTTATACTTCAATAAATAAGAAAAAGTTCTCCCGATATCACTAGGATTAAACAGAGGTGAAACAGRGTAGACCTGCCATCACTGAGAAATAATATAGCAAAAAGTTCCTACATATGTGTGTGGAAATATATTATAGGGCATGTACAGAAATTATTTCCATGTCCAAATGAATAAAAACCATMGTTTAAGAAAATAATAATAGCAATTAGAATGATATAAAGATTGAAGGTTGAGAAATAGAAGAATATACTTAAACACATAATGCCATGCTGATCATCACACCCTATCTGAAGTAAAATAAAAAATTAGTTGATGTTGTACCCTGCTAAATTTGTTAGAATTTGTTCAARGATGATGATAAAGCCTGTCTGGTAAACAGCAGTGTGTGGGCTTTCTCTGCTGGTGGTCCTGCACTCCTGACCACAAGTCTTTCCTTAGAGRGGCTTGAGCATCAATGACTAAAATTGCATCCCTGCTGGCTTAAGGAGCTGCTGCTAAGGCCTGATTCCTTGTTTATGGTTTTTCTGAACCATTGTAAAGTTCTGTTATTGTGSTTTTGATTTTTGTTGCTGCCAGGGTGATAAAAAGCAGTTTCAGAGCTWAAAGCCCTAGCTCTGTGCTGGGGTTAAACAAGCATTTAGCGCTTGTTTGGTCTGTGAGATTATCATCAATGAAAATAGAAAATGAACATAAATTGAGTATGTTCTTAAGAGCTTTATGTAATCAGTGTTTACATCTCTATTCATKTTGACTGAAGGCAATTTCTCATTAATTTTTATAAAACTGAGTATAATGGGAGTGTTTCATTGTATTGCCTGGCACGGAAAACATAACCAGAAAGACCCTACTAGTGTCAGGTGTGGATATGTCACATGCAGGAGGCAGCAGTTGTGACATGTGACGAATTTTTGCCAACAACCTTTTCTCCACAATTTTCTCTTTGGAAATGAAGAAAGCATTATATGGGCATGATAGGGTTGGTGTGACACTTTCTGAATATTCAGACAAAGCCTTTGTAATAGGGAAATATGTGGCACAAATGATGCTGTTGCCATTGGGCTCTGGGATTATACTCATGGCCTAGGAGTGATAGGAAGCTTTRAATTCAGTAAGGGTTGCAAGTATCTACCAGCTCTAACAGATTAAAAAAAAAAAAACAAGCATGTATAGGAGTTTTGCTCTCAAGCTTCTGTCCTTCCAGTTTTCCAGTTTGTTGAAACCTTGTAGGTTATTTCAGATAGGGTTAGAAGAGAAGTGTCCTCCAGAAGTGATGTTACTCTGTGGCTTCATCCTGAGGGCAACATTATTTCCTGGTGTGTGTATTTYCCCCATGGGAAGAATCTACCATGTTTCATTGCAGATTTAAACCCCACAACTGATAGGCATCACAAAACCTCTTGCCATTTGATGCATCTTACATAAAAGGCTACTGTGTACACTCTGCCAGCCTGTGGCAGATGGCTTTCTGTACATAACACRTAAACTTTGATGTTACTGAATTTCTGTAATTGCCATTTTATTTCAGCACAAATACACTGWCACCCATCCAATGTTTTAAATGCACAAAGCACAATGTTCACCAAAGTAATGACTTCACACATAAAAAATGACCATCAGAAACACTTAGTAGCACTCTGAGAGCACTGAGGGGATGTTTTTGAGGAGATGCTTGTTCCTATCCTAGGAGAATAGGCAGGGCAGTGTTTCATGAGCSCAGAAGAACAGCAGCCTCTTTTCTGAGCAGCTTATCTGCTGCTGGGCAGAGACATTGCTGGGGGGACCCACAAGGGGCAGCAGCAAGTGAACACCACAAAGGAATTGGTGGAGCAAGGAGGGTCCKGTGCAAATCCCACTCTCCAGCCCAGCAGCACAGTGCCTCAGTTCYCCACCCCTCACACAGCAGCACAGACACACTTCTAAAAAAGAGCAGCAGGCAAATCTTTCTGGGGAAACACAACCMCAAGCACTTTCCCAGCTATGGGTTCATTTTCAGCCCGAGACACAAAGCTAGTTCAGATTTCTGAATTTTCCCGTCCTTGTTCACATCACAGTGGTTGAGCAGGATCTGGCGGAACTTGTCCAGGTCCACTCCACTAATGCTGGGCTGCAGGCAAAGAGAAAAACAATGCTGAGAGAGAAAATGCTTCCGATTTCCCAGCTTATAAAGCAGCCCACCATGTAGCAACTGGGAAATCCACCCGAAGGAGAGTGACCAAAAGATCCCACATCAGCTCATATGTTGCGGGGAAACAAACAGAAGATGGGGAAAGGATGCCCTGCAAAAGCAGAAGGGGTATGAGACTGTGAGTAACCGTATAGAAATACACCATGACTTTTGTGCTCAGTCAAGGCCATCAGTAAAAGAAAACTTCAAAAAGTTGTACAATGCAGACCCCTGCTCTACCAGACATGTGCTTTCATCTGGTTTCCTCTCTCAAACCTGCTGTGCAAGGACTGATGTGGCATTTCTCTCCGCATACTCCTATTTTACAGGCTAGTCAGTGATGTAAAAATATCTGTTGTGGATCAAATCGGTACTGAAGACACATTTCACAGGCTACACAGTTTCTACGATCGTAATGCTGTACTGCCTGCTCTGCTTCCTTCTTTCTCAGGAGGGGATCAAATTCACATGCACAGCTTGTGGTGTCCAAGGGCAGTGCTGATGAAGGTCCTTAGGTAAAGTACAAACTACCCTCCTTTACACACACCCACACACAGCACAAATCCAGTCTCCTGCCTGTCCCCACACCCTTCCCTGCATACTACATGGCCAGAACACACACATGCAGCCATCAGCACACAGCTGCCATTCTCTGCTCTCTCCTGAATGGACATGGCAACACAGACAGGCCTGTGCCAGCTCACATTGTGTGGAAAGGCAACAGCTCMGGCTCAGAGGAAGCTAAAGATCAGATTCTTGGGTCAAAAACTCTGTCTTGGACTGCATCTGGAAACTCAAGACAATCCAATGAAGACAGACTCTTCTGTCCATCAGAAGCTGAAGAGACACACYAGGTACAGTATTCTTGATTAAAGATAGTCCTCAATTTGTTTTCAAGTGCAGCCCTTGAGATAAACTGATGAACCATGGTGAGAACCACATGCACAGGGAAAAGAGAAGAAAGAAATTGTGATGACTCATCCATGTCAACAGTTTGTCATGCTGTAACCTCTGCCTAATTTGAAGTACAAACTAGAATGGACCCTTTCAAAATACAGTTGCTGAGGTTGCTGTATTACAGTTTCTGTATTAATTTGTGAGGCAGAATTTCTGTGATATGGTGAAATGCTCTACAGTATATATGCTGAGACTGTGACATTCCTTTCTGCTGATGATCAAACTACAATTTGACTCTATGTTCTTACTAGTCTCTCTCTGTACGTAGTTTTCCAAAAGCACTGATCTTAAAGAAATACAGAGCATTAAAAAACAGAGCTATGAAAATACCTTGACAAGTTCCATCATGTCTTTGACAAACCCATCCACTTCTGGGCCTTCAAGYGCTCCTGTTTTACTCTGAAAGAAGGAATAAACATCAATACTCCCCGGTGAGCCAAAAACACTACAACGTTACTGGTCAGTACCACCAACTAGTCACTAAGCTTAATAGCATAAAGTACATRGAAYCATAAAATGGTTTGGATTGGAAGGAACATTAAAGATCATCTAGTTCCAACCATTTCACCATGGTCAGGGACACCTCCCACTAGCCCAGGTTGCTCAGAGCCCTGTCCAACCTGGCTAGGGAAGGGAAATCCACAGCTTYTCTGGGCAAMCCTGYTCCAGTGCTTCAGTACCTTCACAGTAAAGAATTTCTTCCTAATATCTARGACCYCTTTGTTTTTCCCAAGCCATCTCTTCCCACCAAATGGGACCAATGTCTCCCACCACCCTAAGGGAGTTGTGCAACTGCCAGAAGTGGCACTGAATTGCTGATATCTAACAAGCAGTTAAAGGAGCCAGGCTCCCTAAACAACCATGGGTTCAGTATTGGAAGGGGGTTTATTTTTCAACATGGTGGTGTTGCAGGTCCCGAACTGCCAGAGACTGAGAGAGCTAAAGCCACCACCTTCCATCTCCTGTAGGAAAACTGCTAATGCAGTAGTACTGGCTATGGCAATGGGGAAAGTCAAAATGGGTTCTTGCCACAAGATCTCTGAGCACTGCTCCCCTCTGTCCTTACTTTGCCCCTCTTACTCTGGCATCTGAGCTCATGGGCCAAGGGCTTGGGCACAGCTGCTTTTCCTGAGTGACTCCAACACCACTCAGCAGGAGGAATAAGTCTCAGCAACACGTACTAAATCTSTCATTTACAAAGTGCAAGGGAATGAGCGGCCTCATAGGACTCACAACGTCATAGTGTGCAAAGATCTTCTCAAAATCTCTCCTCCTTTCTTCCGTGCTGCATGCCTACATACAGAGAGGAAAACAAATGAAAAATTAAAGCAAAAATTTTGAGTTTGAATCCAGAATCTTAGCTGAGAGAGATAGGWTCAATGTATCAAAAATTAGTGCTACTTACATCCATTTTAAATTGTAGAAGGAAATTTTCCTGGAGCGCCAGAATCCTGCATGGAGAGATTTAAATTATGATCTTCTCTCTTTATCATCTGCACATAAACTGTTCTGAGCTCTCCTTGGTTGCAGAGCAAAGGGATGTTAGATTATAGGCCTATAAAAAAGAAAATTGCCTGTGGGGCTATTTATAGAGTGCTGTTAYAGGAACACATGCCTTCCTCCCTGTCTGATGGGACACAGAGGGTGCCCTTTGRCTCACCACAAACATGCCTATTAGCACCATTGCTGCTCTCAGAGCATTTCTGGTGGTCCTGCCAAGCAGRGGGTGTCAGCTTCTGAAGCAAGAACTACCAGACAGTCCTCATAAACTGATTCCTTGTAATTCCTTGTAACTGGATTGCTGTGCTGCATTAAAGAAAGAGTGATTTATGGCTCTCTGTTGGAGGGAGACTTGCTGGTTGTAAAAGTAAAGGACAAAGTAATACTGGCCTGTGCACCAAGACTGGCAGGAGCCCTCTCTTTTCATCTCCTAAAACCTGTCAAGCACTGATAAACCCTTTTCTCTCTCCAACTGCTCTGCTAACCCTGAGGTTTTTTAAAGCCCATGACACAGGGCATGCTGAGTTGTGTCCACACGTGGAGGGATTTGAAGTGTGAGAAATGTGCTCATACTTGAGAAGAGCCTCAGATGGCCTGATTCCCAGGGAACTGTATTTAAGAGGAAATTGTAACAGCAACCCCCTTTAGATATTCTCCATCCTGCCTCTGATTCTMCTCATATATTTCATTGTCTAAGGGAACTGCTGTATGCACTGCTGTTATTTGTGCTGGCATTTGTCGTCATCCCAAGCAGAAAGTAATAGTGGCACACCAGCACTCTCTCTGCTTATCATGTAAACTGGTGTTTTAAGACAGTATCTTTTAAAGCACATTTAAAGTCCTATCCAATCAAAGCACATACCTTTACAGAGAGAAGCATGCTCTCTATCTATAGGCAGTGAAAATAGTCTAAAAGCYTCTGAAGCATCAAGGACAGAAAAGAGACAGAGGCTGATGACTGAATCTCCAGCTTCATTCGCAATCATTTTATTTGACTCTCCAAATTCTTTCTTACTGCCAATGCAAAACTCTTTTGTGGTGGTACTTTATTATTATTCAAAATGCAGTAAAAATGCTTTGCAATCCCTGCTGCACATTATGATGAAAAATAAATGCATGTCTGTGACCCTCTTGAAAGGATTGTTATCCTTCTTTTGGATAAAAAAAACCACTGGTTGCTTTGCCACCTCCTGGGAAGCATCTCAGAGGTAGCCCTGATCCTGCCAGAGCACACTGATACTGTACAGACAAGTCCTGGCATTGCTCCTATCACTGACTCTAGATTCTCAGATTATTGCAGTGGGGACCATGTGTTGGAGAGGTGGGATCTGAGCAGATTTAATTCAAAAGGAGGTAGAATTCAACTGCATGTCTCTAAAGGGAGAAAACCACTTAGTCTGGATCTACCATTGTGAGCTGAAAAACCCCATCAACATTATTAAATCCTACCTTGCCAGGTCATTCAGGTCCAGCCGTCCATCTTTGTTTTTGTCAAAGATTTTCATCTATAAATCAATAAGTCAGATAAAACATATGGGTCATGAGGAGAACACACATACAAAAAAAGCCAATATACATTTTACTCTGCCCTGTACCCTCCCYTCTGCTTGCTCAAACCTCGGGCAGCATGGCATCCTGTGCTAGCACCAAGTGCAAGGGTGGCACAAGGGAATGGCAAAATCCACCAGCGTTCTGACAGCAACAAACCGAAGCAATCAAATACCAGCRCCGCTCGCTTCCCACCTTACATGGGGATAACACAGGTCTGCCACAAACACCATCAGAAACGAAATTCTGACATTGCCTTGGCCCCTGAAAAAAGTGCCAACCCTCTAAACACTTCCAGCTGGATTTCATCCTTACCTTTGACTGTTGCTGTAGCTGCTGAGCAGCTGAGGTGCAAATGTCACCTTCTAATCAGCAGTTAGGTCAGGATTTTAAACCACTAAAGCTGTTGGGTTTGCTTGGTTTAGGGCCTGCTGTCAGGATACACGAAGACTGAGAAGAAGRTTCAGGCTGCTAACATCAGGAGCTTAATCTGTGTGATTTCAAAACTTATCCTCTCCTTTTCCTGAATAACATTATTTTGATGAGCCATCAACAAAAAATATTTATTTTTTTTATTGTATTTGGTTCTGCATCTCTCTTTGAGGCACAAAACAGGGTCTGTTACAAGGAAAAGGAGGGTGTGTTTAATGAACTGCAAACCTGAATAACTCATGGCTTAAAGTTCTAGAAAAAATATATTCCACACTGGGGTGATTTGGGGGTGCAGGGGGGGGCAGACTCTTTGCCTATTTTGTTAATGCTACCTCTTCCCTGCCCCTTGCTCAAGGGCAGGTGCCATGTTGAGGACAGCAAGTCCATGGTTAGCCCTACATTTAGATTGAGATTCTGCAATAGATTGTATCCCATTATTATTCAGAGTATTTTACACTACTGAGGTTTGGGTGGGATTTTTGAAGAGGCATTTGGTATGGGCTCACTTTTCCTTCCACTGAAAGACAGTATAAAAGTCCTATGAATGATTGAAGACCCAKATTGAGATATTTGAAAAAATGACATCATGAGGGCCATGTGGGTGTTCAGTGGCACAAGGAAAGCCATTTTCCCATTTAACTGACTCTGACAAACATGTGCTCTGTGCAGAGCCACTAAATGACAGAGGAAAGACTTCTGRATCTTCCTTTGCTTAAGAGCTGGAGAGATGAATAAAGATGCCAAGATGTCCTGAGGACTTCCCTCTGATYGCATCAGTCCAAGTTGCTCCTTTCCAACTGATCTAACTTCTTGCATGCTGCTTCCTGCCCCATTAGCTCTCCCACAGCAATGTGGCACTTTTTCCTGGTCTCTGCTGGAGCTCCAAAGGTTGGAGGAAGGGATAGGAGCAGAAGCTGCCTTTGCTAGCACCACCAAGGGGAGAAATGTCCTTGCAATGACAGCCTCCAACTGCCATCAGAGAGATAAACCTGAGCCTTCAGTCCTTGGCTGATAAAGGAGCTATTCTGCAGGTCATAGAACATGATTAATGCTCCTTCTAGAAATAAATAATCTCAGATAAGATTTCAAAAGCCTCTCTCCAAATAGAACATCAATGCYTAACCTGTTTTTGTCTGTTGTTTGAGGAGAGAGAAAAATATCCCTATTACTTCACTTTTGCATACTCTCCACCACAGGTGACTTTGCAACATCCAGCTCTACAATATGGTCCCTAAAGGAAGCTTATGGAGACAACCCCTATTCAGATAGCKAGAGAAAGTACCAGCGTGTGGGTGGTGGGAATACCATGGTCCTTGGGTCAACAGTAACTTCAGTGCTTTTGAAAATGTCACTCTAAATCCCTTGGTTTAAACCACCAAGGAGCATTAGTTACACACATGGTTCTGTTGGAACTCACCACAAAGCAGTGCAGCTGGTGAGGTGAGAGAGAACAAATTTGCTGGGAAAGGACAGCTCTTGGTGGGAAACACAGGGCTGCCAGGGCAAGGCAGCTCTGGCTGAAGGCACTGGTCTTTCTTTTATACAAAGATACAGTGTCCTTACYAAAACTAAAACTTACTGCCTTTAGCAGTCTTTGAACTTTGCTTGGATTCTTCTACACATTTCTGAGCCCCTGAAAGTGTGTTTTATCCCATTTCCAGTGCATCTCAAAATTTCTGTCTTGAGACTAAAATTTGGTGCTTCAGCCTAGACCTCAAATTTAAATGTGTTGCCCCTGTGATGCCTCAAAAAAGCAAACACAGACCTTCTCAGAGAAGTTCAGCTCAGTGATTCCAATGTCCTGATCTCCAAATGAGCTCCCTGATAAACACCATGGTGGCAGCTTATGGGGCCAAGACAGAACTGGTGGATTCCTATTCAAGAGCTAGTGTTAGGGCATAATTTTCATTTCACATAGGCAAGCCTCAAGTCTCTTTTCCAGTGAAACATCTCCAACCTCATGTYGTTTTCCAGGGAATAAATGAATAAGCATCCCAACAGATCTTGCCTTGAGATTTTGTGTGTCCCGCCTGCTCTGCATCTGCTGTACTCTGTGGGTGCAGCATATTTTCACCATTTCAAAAGYTGCAAATAGGTAGGAGGCTGAAGAGTTCTGTGCATCCTTAATGAAACAGACTAGGTTAGAGATGGTGGTTTAGATGTGAAAGTCTTTCTCCTGCATTATCAATTTCGTGAGCATATGGTTTTTAACCCTACCCATTTCTGAACCCTTTACAATATTCCTGAAGCAGTGTAGACCCTATTAAAACACATTTAATAGAGAGATCATTAACTCCTTAGTGGAGAGCTTAATGAAAGGAAACATCCTTCTCTTGCACCCCATCTTTGAGCTTGATATTAAATTTTCAATGGTTGACCATGTCTACTCACAGCTAACCAGCCCTCCTCCCTGACCTCCTGCACTCAGCTCTGCAAGAGAGAATCTTTGTGTTTCTATTTGTTTGGCCTTCTTCTGCCACAACTACTCTGAATACAATTCTCAAACATACACAATGTTTTGATGGGCCATACCTGTCAACACAAAGAAAATAAAAGTCTGGGTGGAAGAGCTAGGCCATGCTAATTCTTGCCCAGTGACTAACACATGAAAATGGAAAACATGCAAGGAAGATGGGCTGGYGTTCACTGAATTAGTTCAGGTACCACAGCTAATAAGATAGACCTAATCCTGTTATCTGGACAAGTGGAGCTCATGCATACCCACTACATGGCAATCGTGTGCTGCATTACTTGGGAACAGCCTGGGGAAACGTTTTTTAATTAAACTTTCAAGTTTCAAGCATGTGAGTGTTTGATCTGATCTGCTAATTTGTGCATGAGTACACAAAGAATGACAGAGGGTACCTACCCCATGTGACAAAGCATACATCATGGGAGAAACAGATAATTGAAATGGTTATGAGGTTGTTTCTAATTTAAACTTTTGCCTTCACACACCATCTTGATATATTAAATTTGATGGATTTTCAGTTTACACTCTTGAAAGGTATATTTACGCTGCCAGGCTGATATGAAACATCTCAATGTGGATAAGGACAAGGTCTGACATGTTTAAATAGCACTCAATTTTACTAAAAGCTTTGTTGCATCTAGCAGTATGCTTTATGAAATGATGCATTTCCTTTACTGTCAAGSTACCCCATGTTTTAAAGTGTTTGCACAAATTAATTCACTGACATTTTAATGGCAGTGCACCAAGGGCACACCCTCTGTTTGTTTGAATGTACTCTGAGGTACTCTGAGGCAGACAGGGAATATGTAAGAGCTTGGTTTTCAAATAAGAGCATTGCATCTCCATTTTTTTTAAGGTGCAAAATCAAAACTGCCATCGGCTTTTAATTCCGGAAAGGAAATATCTCTGCTTTCCCAGACCAGTGTTGTAAAGAAAGCCACTGAAACACCACATTATGACAAACACACACATTCTTTGAAGAGCAAAATAAGACTATAAATCAGAATTCTTTTCCATGACAGAGATAAGGAAAGAAGTAAACAAGCAAAACAAACAGTTCTATGATCAGCAGACTCACTAAAAACTGCTTTTATACTTTCTCTGGTTCTCTTTCTTTGTGTGTCAAAAAGTGGGACACTGAAAGAGTAAGTTTTGTTTGACCTTTTGACCTCCTCCTCTCACAAATGAATTTTAATATATATATATCATGGACACCTCTGTCCCACAGCTGAAACAAAAGTTGTCCAGTGAGTACAGAGGTTATTGAGACTGTACAAAGATAGGCAATAGCCCAAGCTACTGGACTACCTATGGCCTCTTCCTTTAGGAAAGGATGGGGTCACATAGGCACTTGCAGAGTGGCAGGAGAGACCTGTGGCCTCAAGTTACCTTTAGGACAAAAGCTCAGTGGCCTGCCCAGCCAGATCACCTGTCTCACATGGACAAGTCCTTTAGCATAGGATTTATGTGTTTTGATTCCTAAGAGACCAAGGCATTATCTGYTGGGGTTTTCAAAAGCCTGCAGGCTCCTAAGTTCTGTTTGGTTTGATCTTCAGAAATGAAGTTTAAGCTTAAATGGGATTTTCTGCTTCCCGCGGCTTACGCTACAGCAAGTGTGGTGCAGAACTGGAGCAGCAGTTGGCATTAAATTGAGAAGGGACATAGGAGGCAGATTTGTKTTCATCAGCTTTGTGGGTCCCCTCAGCATCCTCGGAGAATTGCCAGGGAGGGAGGCCAGCATGGACCACTACCAGGGGGAGAAGGGATGTGCAAAGACTGTTCTTTAGGCAACCAATCTTATAGGCCAAACTCCATTCCTACTGTATTTCTAGAGCTTTGGGAAGTTTGCTCAGTGTGTTCACAAACAGCAAACTCTGTTTAGGCCTTTTTCACTACAATAAATATTTCTCTTTCTATTATTACACTATTTCTTTGGTGGTCATAACAGATTTTGTTAACAAAGATAAGCTAGCTCGACTAGTAAGGTGCTAAGGGTGTAAATCGCCTGAATTTTCTGTGCTCTGGCTTTTATTCCCCTGTGTAAGTACATTGGTATTAGCACTGAGAGCAGATAGACTTTCACAGCCATGGAACTGACCACACTGAGACTCTGGCAYTGTCCTTGCAAGGGGACAGGCAGCAGCCACAAAAGCACCAAAAATCCACCCAATGTACAGTGAAGGTAGCCCACAATGCATACTCGTGAACACAGACCATCTTCAGCAAGAGGCCAACTTATTTCCCTCTTCACTGAGATGAGGAGCCCTTAGCCACAGCTTAAGTGCTCAGGGCACATAGCTCARCGCTCAGAAAAATCTTTGCAAATAAGTCCAGCAAAACCTTGGCACCATTACAGATGGGAAAAATATCTATACTGACTTTTCTGGGGTWAAGATTTCATCCTCAGTCATCACCATCTACAAGCTTTCAAATGTTGTATTTCAGGACCAATACTTGTTTTCAGTCATTGCACTTACATTATTGCCTCCCTAGAATATTTACCTGTGGTGGGCGTGTTGGCTGGGCAAGAACTGTCTTTACATATTACTAAAATATAACAATRCTCAAATTATAGGAGTTTGCTTTATGCTGTATCTGACATTATCAACATAAGGAAATGMAAAAAAGTGTATGTCAGTGTTGCATGTTTCACTGTTTCAACAGAATATATAACTTAATTTGCTGGAGTTTGACTCAGAAATGAGCTGCCCTGCATGCAGCTTGTAGACWTTGGGATTACAAACTGGAAGTAACACGCTGCTATCTAGGAATATATCAGAAACCATATCTTAAATCTAGGTCATATCCTGGCATTTACAATATTCTGCATAGGTACACACTTTGTGCATGCACGGGTAGGGAACATGTCATTCTCAAAAAAATGTTGTCAAATGCTTATGTGAGATGTGTATTTCTGAGCTGAAACTTTATCAGGACCCAGAAACCTATCAACAGCTTGACTTTGGGGGCTGAGGGGAGGTGGGAAGAATTGGAAAAGGTTGCTCTACTGTCAGTATCCTCATCATGAAGCATCAAGGGAATTGGTCTTCATTTCTCCAGTTTCTGGTAATTCCGGAAGGCAGAAAATTCTCACCAAGCTATTTAAACCCTCCATCCATTTTCAGYTGTGCTCACTCTGTCTCCCATAGCACACATTGCAGGACCCCTGGGGACTCTTCTCAGGAGGCTCAGAGCAATACCAGGCTTCACTTCAACCTCCAAGAACTTGCTCCCTGCCCACAGCTGTTGGTCAGCGCCCATGAGAAGGCAATAAACTCACAGATTGTTTTCAGAGACCCTGAACTGCACCTGGCTATACATCTTCTCATGCAAGTGGGTGCATATAAATAATTATGAATACACACTTAACAACTATTAATACAAAGATATATATATACACACATATATATATGCACATATATATATATATATATATATACACACACACACACACACACACACACACACACATATATATATATATATATACACACACACACACACACACATATATATATATATATATATATATATATATATATATATACAGAAAAAAAAAAAAGAACAATGCCTACAGAGGGGCTTCCTCAGCACAGCATTTTCACTCTAATTCCCCCATGAACAGTCTTGAGAACACAAATATTTTTTGTGATTTTCCCCAGTGGCTTTAGTGCTCTTTAAGATTTGATTTAGCAGACTCACAGAGCTTGTGCAATGGCGATGTGTTCGCTACCTGTTTTCTTTAGAAGTGTTCATCACTTGTTCATCAAATCCCTGATCTGTATCAGTGTTCTCTGAAGAAAGGATGTCAAGGTCACAAGGAAACAGAATAGCCTCKTAAGAAGTGGCTGCTAAGCAACCTGATAAAGTGATGTTCTTTTCCAGAGACAACCAATCTCTTCCAAAAGAAATACTCTCTCCCTCTTCTCACCCTATTTTTTTTAAATGTGGTATGAGATCATACATAGCAGCACAAGAGACAAGAATTTAGCATGCCCTGGTTGGTTTATATAATATCAGCTCACACTGCTCACAAACTACAAACACCCAGCATAGAATCATAAAATGCTGCCTTTTTTTTTTTTTTTCTCAAGCCTGGGCTAGCTTCTTTAAAATTATAGTTTCTGCCTTTACCTCTTTATCTCCAGAAGGCCCTAGGGTCCACTCAGGATATCAGYAGCCACTTAAGATGTGTGCAGGCAACTGTGCATATATAGAAAAAAGGGCAGGGAAGAGTATATTCCTGTGGAGACAGATGGGTTTACAGCTCCTTGGGACACAGCTTGTTTCAWCTGAATAATAATTACATTAGCCCTTGAATACCCTGAGTTGGATAGACAGGCCACCCTGAGAGACCCTGTACTTGTGTGAAGCAGAAATGGTTCAGGTCCCAAGGACTTTGTGCCCTAAAAAGATAAAAGGGTGGGAGCAAAGCAATWGGTGAGAGAAATATAAGTATGTCCAGTCTGCAGTAAAGGAATCGCTGCTGCTGTTTACTAAATGTACAACAGAAAGCCTGTTGTCACAAAAAAAATGGATGGACCACTGAACCCCTTATCCCAAACAGTGGTGACGGTGGCAGAGTCCGGTGGCAATGAGACTCCAGCAGCTGCACACCAGCAGCTCCTCACTCCACRTGGAAAGCAGAGAGAGAAAGCAAAAGGTTGCCATTGCCCTGGACCCTGACATCAAATTTTTGCTCGAGTCACTTCTCCCTCTTTAATTCAGCCCTGCAAATGCAAGGCTGAATCTTTCTTCTCTCCTTCAAATTCTGCCTTCTTACTTAAAACTTCTTACTTAGATAGAACTTACATAGGTAAGTTCCTATGCAATCATTTGTACAATGTATCTGATGCTATAGGATACTGCCCATGTGGATACTTTGTACAATGCTTTACACAGAACTCATATCCTCTGTTTTATTCCAGAATATCACAGGGTAAAATCATGCCTGTGGTAATTTCACACCCTGCCTTAACTTTTGGAATCAGGTGTGTTTATAAACATCCTTGATCTTCAGCTTAGAGAAAAGAATTGTAAGGAAAAAAACATCTGCCATATTGTCATTTTCTAATAACCATTAACATCCCTGATCCTTTTGGCATTGCAGCTTGGCAAACTTTGTCCTCAGGAGCCAGATTTGCATTTCAGATCATAGATTTCCCCAGATATACAAAGCATCCCCTTTGCCAGATCAAATCTTATAACATGGAGACTAAASTGTCTCTCTGGAGACACAAAGCCATTTTACAAGAAACCACGGGAATAGAAACCAGACCTCCTGGCTCTCAGCCCTGGGTTGCATTGATACCTAGCTGCACTGGGGTAGTGGAATCACAAATCTTGGGGAATTAAGGGGAAGGGAGAGGAGTTGAGGAAATGAACCACCTACTGTCTACAAGTTTCAGAACAGCTATGCCCCAACACCTGATCAGAGATTAAGCACCCAGGATGGAAACCTTAATGCAGCAGAATGAAACCTATTTGCTACCAGCAAATGCTACCAGAAAGATTGCTGTCCTCACTGTAACTTCTGGGTTTTTGTTGTTTCCAAGCTCTGCCAGCTGGAAAATAATTTCCACAGCTGTCATTCCTCTCTCTTCACTGTCTTAAAATATGAAAAAATACACTCTTTGTAATGGTACAGTTTCTCACATTGCTCTAACGGGTCACATTTCTAGGCACACATACATCATGAATACAAAACATGGTATTGCAAAATATGTGGGCAGCTCCTTGTTTGCTTGCATACCAAGCTGGTTTTTAGGTACAAACACAGATTTTGTGCCAAGAAACAAGGCAGCCTCATCTGAAAGCCATTTAGAAAATTGCAGTGATAGATGTCTGCTAGTGGAATTCAAATTACCCCCTTGAGAATGACATCAAAATGAGATTTTTTTTTCCTTCTTTTCTTGTTTTTAGATGTTTAGACATAATAAGTTACTCTGAAATCCAGGTGACTGATGCTAAACCTACACCAAATATTATGTTGTTGATTGCAGTATAAAAGCTGCATTGTGATAAGCCAGGTGGAGAATTTAAACTTTCAGCCTCCCAGTCTTTCAGGGAAGCAGCAGGGGGCCAGCAAGGCTTGCTGGGCTTTGCARAGCAGAAAAGCCAGATACATGCATATCTTGGRAGCAAAAGRWTTTGCTAGGAGGGAGGGAGGRAAGGAGGAAGTGAATGAAYTGGGCATCTGGCTGAGGCTGAACATACACTGAAGAAGGACACACTTCACCTCTATTTAAAGGGGTTAAGAGCTCAGCCTTCTTTAGTGTAGAGTCAAGCTCTTTTTTCATAGGAAATAGTTCAACTCTAAGCAAAAATATTTGAAATGCTGCCACAGCTGATGTCCAGTGCAAAGAACTGTCAGCAGCAGTATGTGCTAAATTCTCACATGGATCTCTGACACACCTTTTAAGAGGGCTTTTATAGTCCTACAGACATTGACCCTAAACAAGCTTTTAGGCTGTAGTCTGATTTAAACATTAGTACTATCTTTTCTTACCATCGTATCAGTATATTCTTCCAGCTTAACTTCAGCAACCATCTTGTTATGCTTCAAAAAGAGATCTCGCAGGAAATCCTATAGTAAGAAAGGAGAAATTTTACTCTCTAGAAAAATTCAAGAAATAACAATAAGAAATTAAATTCAAATTCAGCAGGGTYACACAAATCTAGTTTCACATTCCTGGCTAGTACTAGTGTCTTCAGTTTGACAAAGTTCAAATCTTTTCAGCTGAAACATGTTTTTTCGAATAAATTAGAAAATAACCAAATTTCCCCAGAGTAAGCATAATGGAATGAGTCTTAATTAACTCACAGAATAAGTAACAGATAACATAAGTCCTACAATACTTGCTAATTGATCTCAAATCAAAATATTTACCATTCAGCAAAATACTTAAGCATTCTCTTACATYTTTGCTGGGACATGGGCTGAAGCCACCCACTAAGACTTCAGCACATGGTCTGCAGCCCAATTGATGGAAGTTTTGTGCTTGCTGGCTCGAAGTATTTGAGTTATGGATTCTGAACAGGCTCTTGCCTCAATAGSCTGAGCTTTAACAAGAAATCAGTGTTCAGAAAATCTGCAGGTTCAGGATGAGATTGTGAAGAAATCCCATGGATAAAACACAATGGTTTTGGCTCTGTTTAGCTGGCAGGGGCACATGTGCAAAACCAAGGGGAGGGTATCGTTTGTGGGGCTCACTGGATGCCTCCGGGTTGTAAAGACAACTGGGGTCATGGGATGAGGCTAGGGGTAAGCAGGACATCAAGGGCAACAGCAAACCATCCTCCCTCCTGCAGGGCCCTGAGACCATGCCAGAATGCACCAGTCCTTAAACTCTTTATGAACAACCCAGAAACACCATTTGTCAACCACGTGAAAAGGCAGCAGATTGGTAAAGCTGATGAAAGAGCTTCCATTGGCATYGATGAGCTGTAGGTCAAGCCCAAAGAGATTTGTTGGAATAACTTACTTTGAGTTCACCAGCTGAAATAAATCCACTGCTGTCAGCATCATAACTGCGCCAGATCTGAATGGGGATGGATTGATACGAGCACATAAATATTGCAGTTACTCATCTGCTTGGTGATAGATTGTGAAGATTCAAAGCAGAACTTCCATAATGAGCAAGCTGTTGCATTATCCAACACATAATTAATTGTAGATKAAATGAAATAAACTTTTCACACAATAGCTCTTACTCATACTTGGATGCTGTATATACTACATGCTGCTATTACATGTTTAATGCAAACACACTGTCTATAAAAGGAAGACAATACTAAGAAACTGCTTTGCATTTCTTACCTAATTTGTACATGCAGCTTCTTTCATTGCCCTCAGTCAAGGCCGCACACAACTGGCCATTGATCTGCAGAAATCCCAGCTTCCATGTGAAATAAAAGTAACTGCATGTAGTCTTGGAAAAATTAAAATTCTGTGCTGGGATATTTAGGGGCAAAGATCAGAGGAAGACTGGGAAAAGTTATATGGGCTTGTTGACCAAGTATGGAGGTTTCCTCTGACAGTCTAATGTTTCAAGACTAAATGGGGCTTAAAATGTGCCCGGTCTGACCTCTTGATCTATGCTGTGCTGCAGGTGAGGAGCTGGAGGGGTGAATTTATGAGTGGGGAGGTTTTGTCGTGGTGGCATGACTGATAGGCGGCTGAGAGCATTTGGGAAGTGTAATGAACTCTCTGGGTACCCTTGCTCCAGTCCCAGCCAGCACACCTCTCTTTTGCWGGTGTAAATAATGTCAAACCTTCTCCACCTGAACAGGTCTGAACATGTTTTGCTTGAACAATACCCATCTATTTCCCATGCCGTGTTCTACAGAGGGCAGCAGGGCTGGTGTTGAAGAAGCTGTTGGTGTGCAAGGGGAGGTGGYGATGTGGAGATACAGACCCGCATGAATTCCACACTGTTGTCCAAGGGAGTTTCCCGTCGGAAAAGTAGTAGGAAGTTCTCGTCATCCGGCAAGATCATGTTTGCAAGCTGGATAAAAAACATCAGAAAAAACACCCACAACTAAAAAACAAACCCACVCCATGACAGTAAAGAAAATAAAACACTTGGGTGGCTACTGAGCCAATATGTGAAATATTGGCATGTTTCTCCCCTGGAAATAAACTCCAGACCAAGAGATCTGGCGAATGTAATACCCCGTGAGTCACTTCCTCCACACCCAAGCTCAATCTCCCAGATCTCCTAGGTCTTAGAATCATAGAATGGTCTGGGTTGGAAGGGACCTTTAAAGGTCATCCAATCCAAACYCATGCAATGGAGAGGCACATCTTCAACTAGATCAAATTGTTCAGAGCCCCACCCAATCTGACCTTTGATGGGGCATCAACCAACTCCCTGGGAAACCCCTTCCAGTCCTTACCACCCTCATTAAAAAAAAAGTCTTCCTTAATCTACTCTTAATCTACCCTCTTTCAGTTTAAAACCATTACCCCTTGTCCTATTCCTACAGACCCTATAGAAAGTCTCTTCTAATTCTTCCCTCTATAAAAGAAATCCTGGGCTGGGATTGGATAGAGATACCTCCTGGATTTGCAAGCGTCCATCTGTGGTGACATYGTAGACAGACATGAATTGCTCCTTCATCCTCTGAACTTTTTCTTCTGTGATGGTGCTCTGCCATCGGGAAAAAAAGTGCATGAAAATTGCTGAGGGCACTAGAAGACACTCCTGGAGGAAATCTCTCCTTACTCATAGGTAATCACCACAATCATCACATCCTTACAGTTAGGGGTAATGATTTTAAAAGCCCACAGACACACCACTGTGGATGAATTTTTGGAAATAAGTCCTATACATATCTTTGTAGCTATTAAGYTTTCAGTTGGAAGAGTAGTGTTTGGAAACCCCAAAATATTTCAGTGACACCTGYTTCTTTAGCCAACTCTATATCACTGGGGTTTGGTTCTGTTCAAGAGTGTGTAACACCAGTTTCCATYTTGCTTGTTTTCAGCTTGCTTTTCAGGAAGATATCCTTATCTTTGAATGACATCTCTGCAGTTCATTAGATCATCAGCCTTGAAAGGTGTCAGTGGAATTAGATTGTTGCTTATTATTGCCTGTCAGCTGGTTTAAGACCTGGCACCAAGCCCTGTCAGTGTTCCTGCRTTAATAGCATAGAATTTCAAGCAACTGACATCCCCTTTGTATCTGCTCAACCTTGTAATCGATTTATACATAGAGAGAAGTTTTCTAGACCTGTCAGGTTATGTGTTTTGACAGGCACTGCTGTGACARGTGAAATACAATGCTGAGGTTCATCAGGCACCGTTTCTTTAGCAGAAACCATGAGAGTACCCATTCTGACTGCCCTACACTAAATACAATTTCCTCATCCTGTGAAAAGGCTTCTGGTCACATGAACTTTGTGGCTGGGCTGGGAAGCTCACCTAGTTAATCTTGCCTTAGCRATTAAGTGTTAAGCCCTCAGTACCCACGAGCAAGTTCTGGCTTCTCTCCCAGTTGTGTGAGAGGTGGCCCTCTCACGGAGGGGATAGAAGGAAGGGAAAAGGATTACCCACTCTGCTTTGTGGCATACCTTTGTAGCAAGTTTTGTAAGAAAATAACYTCTTCCCAACGCCTGAATAAAAGTTCTTCAAAGTTTTTGTCATCTCTACAACTGGGTGGATTAAGGACTACAGCTATTCCTTCAAGGGTCTTCTAATACAGTTTCTCATTTTTTTCCCAGCTGTTATTGAAGCTCCATTAGGTTGCACATTCCCTTTTTTATTAATGTGACAGAAGAGCATGATGACTTCTAAAAATTTACTCAGTGCGCAGCCTCATGCAATGTAGCCTTTGGAGTGCATCCTTGCTGTGTGACACCCAAGGGCTGGCAGCTCCCAGTTTGGAGATGAAACACCCAGCAGTGATCCCACACAGAKGCACCCAAGGTGGCAGGCCTTTGGGGAGGGTCTGAGTGGATCCCAGGGCATGGCTGCAGGACCCTCCCACAGTTGGTGTCCAGCAAGTACTGTGGGCTCAGGTATTGAGGGCAYAGCACATCACTGAGCACATGCATTYGGTTTTCTTTCCCCTTGGCATTATAACTCACCTTCACGCTATTTAAATTGCCTTCTGACAGTGCCTTGACACATTGAGACACTTCCTAGGAATTAGGCAAGGCTAGCAGTTGCTGACTTCTATAGGCTTGCAAAGTACTCTGAAATCATCCTCCTCCGTGCCTGGTAGGATCAGTTATTTCCAAAACAATAACCATAGTTGATACTTGAAAAGTGTGYAGTGCCTTTCAAACTAGTCATTTGTTAAAATGCTTATTGATCAACTTGGGGTCAGCTACTAGCCACCACTTCATTGAGCTTTCTGTGGCAGGGACACTGTTGTCTGCATAAAGATAGCATGGCCTCATCTTTTTTATAAACTAATTTTAACTATGGGATACATCAAGTAAACACCTGGAATACTTACGATATTTACAAAGCTCCAAAAGCTTTTAGTCCAAGGGGTTACACTACAGTGGATTTTTCAATTTGGACAATCTTTCTTCATAGATATTCTATTTATGAAACACAACTGGTAATAATTCTACCAAAACCCAGACTTTATTCATAAAGAATGAAAGACACTGCACAAACTGGCTTTCCCAAGATGCATGTTCAAGACAAAATTATTTGTATATTACAAATTTTTACACTAATAATCCTACACCTCATGTATCATTTGAAACCATTATGTTTCAAAGGAGACCTTTATATTTACGAAAAAGCTTAGAATACAAGAAAAAAGAAGAGATCAACTAAGACATATGCTAAGCAGAAACTAAGGGTGGGAGACCTGGTTTCCGAGATCGACCTACTGGTGGTGCAAACCACTAGCTTGCTCTGATTGCCTTTCTATTTCAAAAGCATTTAAAAAGATGGAAACCCCCATAATCTACAAGATCTGTTCCCCTTGTCCAAGCAAGGACATGATCTTCAGACTCACCAGCAAAGAGGCTGGAAGTGCACAAGAAGTTKGGAGRGGACACAGCCAGGMGAGCTGACCCCAACTGACCCAAAAGATATACCAAACCATACCATATGGTGTGGTTCTCAGTATATAGAGCTGGGGGAAGAAGGAGGAAATGAAGATGTTTGGAGTGTGGTGTTTGTCATCCCAAGTCAGCATGATGGAACTTTCCTGGAGATGACTGAACACCTGCCCGCCCCTGGGAAGTGGTGAATGAATYCTTTGTTTTGTCTTGGCTTGTGCCCTTGGGTTTTGCTTTACCTATTAAAATGTCTTTATCTCAATCCATGAGTTGCTCACTTTACTCTTCTGATTCCCTCTCTCATTCCACTGGGGCATGAGTGAGTGAGTGAGTGAGTGAGTGAGTGAGTGAGTGAGTGAGTGAGTGAGTGAGTGAGTGAGTGAGTGAGTGGCTGTGTGGGGTGAGCTGCCTGCTGGGTTAAAGCATGACATAACAAATAGCAGAATACAAAAATGTGCTTCTTGTCTCATAAGAGAGAACGGGGGAAAATGGCTTTCCAGCAAGTAAACGTCTGCAGCTGAGCACATCTTTCTTCATCAGAGAGTGCTGTCTTGATTATGTTGCTTCTCTCAAGCAACAGACCCTTAATCATTTTCAAAGGTTTGCAAAGCTTTTCCTTTTGTGAAGGTTTAAGTGAATGTTGTTGCATCCTTTCCAGTCACTGCCTGTACAGAGAAGATTTTCTTGTAATTCCTTCTTTTCCCTGGTGCATGCACCTCCCCGAGTTTGTGGATGCTGTGTGGTTTCCAAGGGCTGCTGTGTGTTCTCACTGTCCAGCCAGGAAAGAAATCCTTACTACTTACCATGAGGAGAAAGCCATGTCATTTTTATTCTCATAAAAGAACACAGTTTAAAATATTGCCATGACTTTGTTCACATATTTCTCAGGGTTAACAAGTAAATTTCTTACTGTGGAGGCTCTTCCACAGAACTTTATAGAGAAAAGCTTCTGTGTTTCGAGTTGCCATAACTAATGAATTTTCTGCCTTTTTCCTTTCTGTGTTCAGTCTCCATCTTCCCTTTGGGAAAACATTTTAGAAATATTTAGCATCACAAAGGTAACCTGGTTTTTAATAGTGTTTGTAATCACAGAAAGGGCATGAGCACATATTTTTAAAATTTCTACAGCATTTAATTTCTATGTCATGGCTGGTTATGATTGTTTGGAAACCTGGCTATAATCTGTCTGCTTTGTTAGTCCATTCCTTTTATATTGTTGCACTTTTTGCCTCAGGCTGACTAATTAAATTTTTGCTCCTTAAGGGTTTCATGTGCTTGGCAGAAGTTTGCCTTGATGAAAACACAACTATGAGTCATTTGATTTGTGGGGGCAAAAAGAGAATTTATGGAGCACTGCAGAGCCTTTGCTACTTGGTGAAATGGGATATCTCATTTAATTCCTGCTGGTCAAGACAATCCTGTTATAAACTGATGTATTTTTCCCTCTTGATGTGGTTTTAGAAGAAAGCCACTATATCGATAAGGGCATAAAAAAAAGATGAAATTACATTTAAGTGACAATTATACTCTATTTCTTGAGAAAAAAAACCCTAGAGAACCCCAGAAATGCTGGATCAAGCACACATATCTTCTAATGTTTCAGCCAAATATGATTGAAAGGCCAAGGGTCCCACAGATATCGAGTTCCTACAAGAYCTATGAAAATAAATTGTGTTTGCCAAGAAAGAGAGTCGGAAAACAAAATCAATAACTATTATCATGCCAAAAGACACAAAGTACAGATATGAGGCCAGCAAGGACCAGATGAGAGACACTGGTAACATACACTTTGACTTTAGAAGATGAACCTTTCATTTTTGGGCCAAACRTTTCTTCATTATAAAAACTAATCTCATGATTGACTTTGTTTTCCCCATGCAGTTGTGGATCAGATTGCATGTATAATTGTGGGATATCACCCTATATCTCCAGGGCCAATTTCTCCTTTGGGCCGATTATGCTCACTTAACTTCAYTGCTATCACTTGAGAATTCAGCCCTGTGCTTTGATAAGGATTTTGGTTAGGATTTACTGTATTCCTGCACACTACAATGGATGAGCACTTATCCTGTCATCTTACAGTGCATTTTAACTCTCATCTGCACAAATACAGGAATGATTTTTTTTTTCTGTAGTAGACACCAGCATCCAACAAAGGCTACTGCAGCCTTTCTTGTACCATCATGATTTTGTGGTTAGGCTTTGGACAGGTTCTTTGTTCTGTCCTTTCTGCTAGGCTGTAAGTTGTTTGATGTGCATTTGGGAGATGAAAGAAAATTGCGTATTTTTTACCAAGGGCATGTTGAGCTTGCATTAAGAAACACTTCAAGGCACTTCCATACTTTAATGTAGAGGAACAGGGAAAAGAAATGGCCAGGCTCATCAAAGCTGATAAAAGCCCCACCTAAAGAAATTACTCTATTTGCTAATAAACAGAAAGAGAGAATGGTTTGKGTTGAAAGGAACTTCAAAGATCATCCAGTTCCAACACCTTCCCCTAGACCAGGTTGTTCAAAGCCCCATCCAACCTGGCTTTGAACACTTCCAGGGATGGGGCATCCACAGCTTCTTTRGGTAACCTGTTCCAGTGTCTCTCTGCTCTGACAGTAAAGAATTCCTTCCTAATATTTAAATAGCCAGGATTACCTGGGGGTTAGAATTCTGAAGTAGTCTGGATATGGATGCAAGCTGATTGCTTTCTGCTAGGGGTCTTCTTGCTGTTGACCTGTTGGTGCCAGCGATCTTAGGTCTCTTGGGGTGGCAAAACATAGGGGAAGTTCTGCTTTGGATGTCTTTGAGGCTGGCTGATATTTTGGCCATTGAATTTTATTTGACTAGCTGTTGCATTCCTGACCATACTAAATTATACACATTATTTAGATAGACAATGCAGTGTGCAAGGCAAGGATGAAGTGCAAGAGTAGCTGGAGGGTGCTTCTATTCTTTGGAAATAAAAAGCAAAGACAAATCCTTAATGGCTGCTCAGAGTGAGCTCTGKAAGATTAACTTCAATCCCTTCCAGTCATAACTATCCATGTGGTTTTCAGGCAGGAGGGATWATAACAAGGCTAATACCTGTCTTGTCTGATCAAATATATACTTCAACAATTTTTGTGGTCTCCTACACACTTACAGTTAAGTGAAGGCAACCATCCTTTATCTRAAAGTCTTCTATCTAATTTGAGTACAATTTAAGCAAAGTGAAATACCTTTCTGAGAAAGTCTTATGGCAATGCGCATTTCTCTCCACATCTGTCAAGACATCATTGGTTTTATAGAAACCATCAGTAATCTAACCCCAAAATTTATATCATTCCTCTACCAAATTCTTATCTAATTATTATGAGAGCATACATAGAGCTTCATTAGCACTACAGAAAAAAAGTAAGAAGATCCCAAATGGTCTTGAAACAGAAAGAAAGATGTACAGGAATATATGRGATAAATGCAGGGGCTGTAGTTCCTGTTCTAATAAAATTAATTCTTTGATGCTGAAAGAAACTGCCCTTTCCACTGAACTTTCACCTCAGTATAAAAACTTGTAGAAAATGCATGGAAAAGAGGGCCATAATGTAGAAGAAAGAGGTTTATGAAGGAGCAGAAGAGAGCCCAGGCAGCTCACAKCAGCCATGCAGTAGGAGGTTGGAAGCTGGAGGCTCAAATGGTTAGAGAGAAGTCACAGGAATGTTAAGAGACTGGACAAGSTGGATAATACCAGCAGCTCAAAAATGTAATGCTGGTGTGAGGCTGAATTACACACACCTAGAAACTGAAGGCGTTTCTTAGGAATGGGATAAAACATAATAGACTAGACTAGACTAGAATATTCCAGTTGGAAGGGTCCCACAGCCATCTAGTCTAATTGTCTGACCACTTTGGGGCTGGACAAAAGTTATAGCATGTTATTAAGTGCATTGTCCAAATGCCTCCAGCAATMACCCATTGCTGGAGGAGAAGTGACAGGAATTAACATCTGGGATTTGGTTGGTTTACTACAGGTCTACCTTTGTTGCAAAATTTTCCCTTTCCCCCTCAATTGYTGATGATTCAATAGAAGACAATGAATTGGCCTCCATCACTGCATGCTCTTACAAGTTTTTTCCTTGCTCAGAGTTGTCAGGAAGTGCTGTGTCTCAGCTTCCCAACAGGCTCCTTTTTGCATTGTTTTCCCAGCTGCTCCCATCCCCTGGCATTTARTATCAGCTGGGGATGCTGCAGAGTAGTTGGGAAGAAAAACAGAGCTGAAGAACCATAGTGGTCATTAAGAAAAATAACAGCTTAGAGAGTGCAGGCTGAAAAAATATAATTATGAAGCCATTCTCTATTCAAGCAGAGACAACTTCCAGTGCTGATAACATTATTTATCACTTGTGTGGCACTTCAGACACAGTCACTAATTAATCCTTGTGACATATCTGTAAGTTATGCAGTGTATTGCTTTCTCCCCCTTTTACTATGCAAGGAAGCAGAGACATTAAGAACTCAAAGGAGTAAAGGTCACGATGAGTGGTACAGCAGAGATGCTCATCCCAGCTCACTGCTTCTATCATGGAGGACACTTTTTTTCWGTAGGGCAGTAAAACCAATGCAGAGGGGACCCTTTAGCCCTCCTGCTATAATCACAAGCCTGTACAAAATAAATCATGTGAGAAAGATAACAACAGCTCAATGTTGTTAGACAAACTCATTGTACAAAGGTAGTAGAGAGCTTTGTTTAATCTGGTGCAACAAGTGATCCCCACACCCAGGGGAGTGGGCAGAGGACTGCTCTCAGCCTCCCAGAACAAAGCCCCCCTTGGGTTTTCTGCCACAAAGACAGCCTGCTCTACCTGCTGCCTGCCATGTAGCTTTGTCTCCAATATTACCAGGGTGGAAATATTGCCAAAATTACACAAGAAAGCTAGAGGGGAAAAAACCAAAAGCAYTTGAGACCCTGCCTGAGCATCCTGAAAGTTAGTGAGCATTGTATTCCAGAATCAGCTTGTTTCTTCTATTTAATAGGAGGAGAGCGAGTAGTTTCTTTTTCTATTCAGTTTGTTAAGCTATTTCTTTTAATGGCAAAACTTAGATAGCAGAAGCAAAGAAGACACAAGCTGGATCAGGGTGCTGAGTTAAGCTGGAGTCACCCAAGTAGGGACTTCTAACAGGCAAAARTATTACTGATTTCTTAAAGCAGGAAGTTTATTGCTAGAAAGCCCTCATTTTGCAAGTTCTGTGCACTGGTAACTGACACAATGTAATGGAGCTCACATYGATATCAGCAAGACCACAAAAACTGCTGTAACACATTGGGTTTGCAACTCAGCTGGTGTGGTGCTGCCCCAGAACCTCATATGAAGGATGCACAAGGATAGTTATGGGTAATACTGGGGTTTAATACTCCCATTCTTAGGAAGCTGCCTGCAGCATGAGATGCCTGCTTAACCCTCTGTTTTACTGCTATTTGCAGCTCACTCCAGAGAGCTCCCTTGGAGGTCCCTTGCTGCAGGTACCCAGTGCAGCACTGAGCTCTGCAGCCTCATTTTAAGAGTCTCCTTCAACATCTCATGTTTGCTGTCACTGAGTTTGTTTGAGCATGCTTTGTGCTGCTGATTCAGTACCCCAAGACYAGCAGCTCCCAATTTCACCTTTTGTTCCTGGGTAAAACAATCACGAGCTTTCTGATTTCTCTCTAAATCAGCTTTTCTGTCCCTAAAGATTCTTATTGCTGAATCTTTTTTGATTTGTTTGAAGTCTTTTCACATGCYTATCTGTTCATCTAGCCATCCATGCTCTGAAAGACATTTCTCCAGACACTGCCAATATTTCAATTCAAATTTACTTGCAAATTAAATAAAAACATGCTTAAAAATGACTCACAGTTTCTATTTCTCCTTTTTTCTTTTATTTTTTTTTATTTTTTTAATTTTGGCCCTGAAGATCCAGGAATACTAATTGGCATGTAAGTGCAATTTTGATTTTACACTTGATACTCATGGATTTATGCTCTTTATCAGCTACCTTTTCTCTCTTCATTAATTACTTTTTGCTTAAAGGATTTGTTTCATTTCTGGCTTTTGGCACACCTTCTCCTTCCATATGGAAGATGTTTCCTCCTTATGCTATCTGGGCACATGCTATGTAGTGAAAACATTAACATATTCTTTGTATACTTCTGAGTGCTGGCCTAAGTGGCAGTATTTCTCCTTCACTGGAGGTGACATTCACAGGCAATGSATGATCTGGAGTTAAGGAAACCAGCCCCTATAGACTGTCGTGCAACTTCTGGTTGTACTGAGATGCAGAGAGTGAGAGAGGGGAAATGCTATCAAAAAACAGGGAAGAAACCCAGAAACACTGGGGAGCCAAATCTGGATCTTAGAAGCAACAGAATTGACTCTCATTTGGCTTCTAGCCATTTGTGGCAATATAGACATAAGCTTTCTTCCTAAGCACCATTTAAAATTAATGACAGTTTATTTGTTAAAAATTGACCTGGGAAAGAAACCTATCACATTAATAAAACTATTCAGCACAGGCTTGAATAAATAAACCATGAACATTGGCCTCCCTCTCAGCCAGCCAGGCTRTGTGCCTGTGCTTTTTTCACTTGTTTCTACTCAACAACAGTAAATTATCTTCTCTCCATGCYGCCAACCAGCTCTTTCAGCGGCTGCCAACTGCGATCTCACCTCGACCAGCAGCTGTTGGGCTGGAAATAACTGATCACACTGCTCAGGTGACTGCACTTCTTGTTGTACCTGCTTAAATGCCACTCTGTTGCCAAGAGAAAAGCTCTTCACCTCGGGATTACTAGGGAAGCCAGCAATCAGGGAACAACAAACACAAATCATCTCTCAGCTTAACTTTTTCCTTGGACTTGATGCACAGCTAACACAGCATAATACTTACTTCTGGTCCCAGTTTCTCCAGGAGATGATGAAAAAAAWTGTCAAGCTCCTTCCCTTCTATGTAACCATTGTCTAAACAAAAAGCAAATATATTAATGGTCAGGAGTACTGCCCGAGTTCCAGGAACCATGTCMTGGGCTGCATGCAGGGAGCCCAAGGCTTCACGGTCAGGATCAGAGGTGGGTGCCCTGCCCGCTCAGAGGAGTCCCATGCCCTGTGCAATTTCACCTGTTCGCTTCTGTGCGAGGGCTGGGTGCMGCTGCGGGGCTCCCTTCAGAGTTTTCCTTACAGAAAACTTTTCAGAAACAAAAACAAATCCACAAACCGGGRCCGAAAGAGAGAACAGCAGATGAAACGGGGAAGCGACGAAAAGCGGAAAGCTTTTGGGGTGAAAAGGGGGATTTACAGCTGTGATGTTAATGGTAAGGAAGAATAGGGATGGTCGAAAGGAGCTGCAGGACCTCGTGAGGGTGAAGCTCGGACATAAACAAGCAAGCCATACACAAGGGCAGGCACCCACACTGCACCCACCCTCACACGCACCCCGGCGGTCCCCCTGTCCCCCACACGGGCAGACCCCCGCACGGCACCCACCGGGACAGCACCCCCGCCCCCTCAGCCGCTCCCCCAGCGTGTCCCCACTTGCCGTCGCCGTCGCAGCGCCGCCAGGCCCCGAGGAAGGCGGCGGCGTCCAGGCGGCCCTCATTGCCGCTCTCCATGGTGCTGCCGCCTCCCGCGGCCCTCGCCCCTCACTCGGCAGCGCCGCCTCCGCCCCGGCCCGGCTTTGAGGGCGGCGGCCCCGCCCCGGGGGCGGCCCCGAGGGGGTCGCGGGGGACAGTCCCTCCTTAAATCCCCCCTTAAATCCCCCCTTAAATCCCCCCTTCCCGGGGCTCGTCCCACCGCCCGCCCGCCCGCGCACTCGGCTGTGCTCCCACACACGGAGCTCCGCCGTCGAGCGGGGCTGGAGCTGCCCGACCCCGCGGCCGCCGCTTCGGAAGAGCCGTCGGCCCTTGCAAACGATCTTTAAAGTTTCAAACCTCCCCGAACGAAGGTAGAAGTGCTGGAGGGAAACGTGAGGCTTCAGGGAAGGAGTTTTTTAAAACTTTTAACTCTCCTCCTCGGTTTATGAAAGCAGAGCAGCAGCAGGCAGAATTCTCTCACCTTCTCATTCCTCACAGCCATCGGGAGGGTTTCCCTCGCCGGAATGAAGAGCCATCGGATGAAGATGGACAGCAATCTGCATCGTCTTCCTCCTATAAATACTAATCAAAAGGACAAACCGTGGGGTTCACGGTCTCGGTGCTGATAGAGCATCATATTCATGGTAGCCCTGCTTGGGATTTGATTTGAATGTTACCTGTGCATTCACCTGCAGTGATTTCAGGCACTGGGATTGGGCTGTGTGTCTCCGAGTGCTACAAGAATCATTATTATCTCCTTTGAGACTCTTTACAGATAGTTTCTTTCCAGATTGCCTTTGATTCAACATATACACATTTCAATTTTATTCATATACTGATTGCTTTAGAGAGGCTTTCAGAAGCAGCAGAAAAGGCATTTAGAAAGTATTTAATGTTCACCTTGAGCAGGTTTCTAATTGATCTGAGGGAAAACCAAAAAACCTGAAGAACTGAGTTGTGTTTTACTCAGGAAATTCTTTCAGGGAGATCACAACAGACATCACACAGCAATGTCCAGCTTTTCCAGTGTGCAAAGAAAAAGGAGATGCTGTAAAGCTGATGTGTTTAAACAGCAGCATGGGAATATCTCAGTACAAGGATTCCCTGGACAGCAGCCTGAGATCACCCTTGAACCTCACAAAAATTATTGACAACACCTTAACGCGACAGCAAGGCTGAAAGCACGCCCGACTGTGCTCAGGTGCAGAACCCCAGAATGGGAGAGGAACTCATTAGGTAATGACATGGAAAGGTCTACATTTTTAGGGGACACCTGCCAGAGTCCCTCGCAGGCAAGACCAGAGTCACTCCACAGGTTTCCCTGTCCTTGCCTCACTGCCAAAAGTCACACCTCACCTTGGGGTGAGGGCTTCCCCATGCAMCCCCTCCTGCAGTCTCTTCATCCCAGAGTTTCCCACCATGGCTCCCTGGCAGTGGTGSCCTCATGTGCCCCATGGGAGCTGACTGATCTCCTGTGTGGGATAAGGTCACCTGGCACTGCTCCATGGCACTGAAGAGCACATTTGGCCCTGTCTCTCTTCCCAGGACYCAGAGCACATCTGCCCCAGACCAGGAGCATCCTGATCCAGGTTTATCRGTTTCTAGTGTGGTTTGGAACCCAGCTTTGGAAACCACCACCGAGGCTGATAACCAACAAGGTCCCTTGGCAGTATGATCATGACAAGTAGTTTCATATTGGAAAATATTTTTAACAAAACTAACTTAAGAGGAAACACTACACAYTTTGAAGTATTTTTCAAGTGGAAGCACTCTGCCATTTGGCAGGGGTGGAGACAGTGAGGTTTTGTGGGATCAGATGTAAAGCCAGGGCAYTGAGAGGAGCTTCTCATAGCTGGATCTCCCCCATGCCCTCACAGGAGGAAGAGCAGGTGAGAAGTAACACCTCAGTGAAACTACCAGTATTTATTCAGCATCTCACACAATTCCAGTGAAACCAGGTGCAGGATGGAGATGAAAATAGGTCTTGAAGCTTAAAGGACCCTCACAATAATTCATTGTTACCTCTGCATGAGGGTGTGGATGATATGTGTCCATCCTTGTCATCCCACACCCTTTCAGTGCTGGCAGAGAGAGGTTTTGATTTCACACAGCRGCAGAACATATCTGCAAAGGGGTAAAAAGGAGCAGAGATGATGGATTCCTCTTCTGTTTGCACCAGCTTTGCTTTCTCCACACTGAAATACCCTATAGAATCCTCCACTGAAATACTCTATTGATACAGGGGCAACCCCATAAATGCACAGCTTAGCTGCTCTGCCCCACCTCGTGCATCACACAAAATGAATGTAGGGTTCTTGGGGGTGGAATTCCAAAATTTAGCTCAAAGTGACTGGAACCAGCTTAGCTGAGCAAAATCTCAGTCTACAGCRAGGATGGGGCTATCCTGCTGCATGGCTAAAATGGGCTCAGCTTCTCTGGTTGCTTTAGGTGACTCAGTAAAGCCTTAATGAGGAAAAAGCCAAACTAAACAAAAAACAGGTCAGAAAACTTTTTGCTCATCCAGTTGGACTTTCTGTGGAACACTGCAGATTTCAGCATAGTGAACTGTGGATCTATGGGCATTAGTATAAAGCAACACACTGATGATTGCTGTGTGTTCAGCTCACGTATCAAACTCAGCCACCACTCTGCGTTGGCTTGTTTCCTTAGMGGAATAAATAACAATTAAAGGTAGGCAGTATATTAAAAAAAAAGTAATGAACTTTTTTGATTAAGGGCTTTGGCTTCCGCTTTGCACTCTGCAGTAATGCTCAAGGTTGAAGATCTCAAATCCAAGTTTTGAAAAGCTTAAAAAAAAAAGAAAACAAACCAAGTGTATTCACCCTGACCACAGATGCACTTGGCTCTTATATGAATGTGCTTAAGTAAGTGCCTTGAGGCTGGAAGCATTTGCACAGCCATTGCCTGGCCCTGCTGTGGGTCAAGGAACCCTCCAGCTGAGGACACCAGCAATGCTGTATTATTTAATTGATCTTGATAATCAATTAATAAATGACAATTTTTGCACGTAAAGAGCAAAATAAGGAGCACGCAGCCAAACCCTAGGTTGGGCTAGCTTTGTAGAAAGGCTTAATCAGGCAACTGTAAATGGGAAAACATGGGTAAAAATGCAGATTGCTGATTTGGAAACAGAAATAAGTGGCAGCTGACAAATGCCTCATTGTTCAGGCCAAACTCAAAGTATTGATGTGAAATGAAACATTTGGGTTTCCATGAACAGGAGAACAAAAAAAAAAAACAAACAAAATATCTGGATTTGTGGCATGACTTTATTTCTCCCTTTACAGAAGAAAATTCCAAATACATGCAGACACAGGTAAATGGAAATAATTGTCCTCAGCAAATGGCTTCAGCTTTGCACTGACCAGAGACACTGAGGAAGCCAACAGACTCTTCTTTCCAATCTACCCTCAGATGGGTACAAGCTGCTTATTAGCAGCAGATCTTCACCTTCTGACAAAGATGTCCTTCTCTTGCCCCTCCGTCCACCCTGCTCCTTCTCTCTGGAACATTCCATATTCCAGCCATCAGCTGGGCTAGATCTTGGATCCATCTTCCTGGTTCAGGTGGTGCAGAGTGTGTATGTTCAGGGTGCAAAGAGCTACAGTGACAATTCAGATACTGACAGATGGTGTGACACAAAGACTATCATCCCATAGTCATTTCCATCTGCAGATTCCCCCCAAGGCCAAGTTTTTCCAGCCTTCCCACATGCAGCACCCCAAACTGTGAGGCTTCAGTTCTCTGTCATCTTCTTCATTTTGGACCAGCACTGGGATCCCTTGAGTGTTACAGGGAAGCAGCCAACCTCTTCCCAAAAGGATTCCACTGAAAATGAGGGGTCTGGACTCAGGCTATCAGAAGGGATACCTAAGAAGAGATTTCCCAAAGGAAAATCTAATATTTCCCCCAGCTGCATGCTGCTCGATGCTATCCAGACAGAGACTGCTGTCTGAGTTACAGTTAATGACTTTCAGTCTATRGCTAGAATTTAATGTTGTCTGAATAAAGCCCAGGCTGTACAGCCTYCATGCCATTCTTCTCTACCTGCTGGGTCTGATCCACCTAAGCAAACASGAAGGGAAGGAGGCATTCCTGGAACGATGCTAAACAGAGATTACAGAGTTAATTTGACTCCTCCATTCAGTGAAACCAAATTGGATTTGCTAAGATACCAGCCCCTCTCCTGCCTTCCCTGGCTACTATCAATCTAATTAAATACTCTTTCTCCCATGCAGCTTTTTTTCTCCTTAGTTCAACTTACTGGAAAAGCAGAAAAAACAGGCTCTGAAGGATTKGGTTCGGGGCTAGTTGGCAGAATTCATCACAAGTAGCCAAAGCAGCATCAGCACAGARGCATCAGAGCAAAGACCTCAACACATGGCTGGGAGAGGCCATGGCAGCATATCTGCTTTTCCATACAGGCTTCCCGCAGATGGGCACTTGGAACCTGCATCTAGTAAATCCCTAGGACAGCTGATGTAGGGGTGTCAAAGGCAGAGGGGCTTTCTAATCGGGAAGACTCTATCTGCAGGAGCCTCTTCAGTTTGCTGTGGGATATACCATAACAAAATACATCCTGTAATAAAAGATCCCTCTTAATGACACCTTCATCTTCTGTGCAGAGACTCACAGATTGTTTTCTCTCTACTTGAAAATACAGGGTCCCACTGTTCCACTCTTTGRTACTTGGCATGGAGGCAGTTTGCACCCCAGGACAGTCACAGCCCTTGCCCCTGTAGGATCTCCCAGATGCAGCAGCAGCAACCACAGGTGAGAGGGCACAGGGAGGTGAAGAGCTGGCATCCTGCTCCTGGTTCCTGCCCAAGCAAGTGCCACAACCCAAGGATYGCCTTGTCCCTGGCTGTGTGCTGATGGAGAACTGACAACTCTGTCCCAGAGTCAGAGGAAAAGAGGATTTTATCAGAAACTCAGCCATTGCCCTGCACCAGCCTTTCTCCACCAGCTGGGATTTCTTCTCTCACTGCACGTGACACTGGAATCTCTGAGGTGTCTTGTATTCCCGAGGGGCACTTGAATGCAGCCCCCCCACCAGGCTGCTTTTTAGGGATTTGCCATCAGCTTTTACACTACTGGATTTGTTTCCCTGCCCTGCAGATCACCCTGAAGCCTCACTTTGCATTTCTTCACCCCTTCAGATGCCTGTTCCTGGGTCTCTGAATAGACAAACTAAATAATAACTAAACCACACCACTGCATCTAGGGCAAAATAATAACTTCAACATCCCACAGCCTTTCTGCCCTTGTGCCAGARTGAGGAGCAGCCCCATGAAGACAAGCTCACAACCCCATTGCCATTGGGCAAGGTGCTCCAGACAGTTTTCCACCTATTTCTGTGTCTCAAGGGGTACATGAGGTGGCAGGAGTTCCATGGCCATATCCACTGAAGTCTCAATGCTGCCAGCAAATTTCAAGTCTGGAAAGCTGCTCTTCAGAGCTGGAGAAATCAGTTTCAGGCAGGGAAAAGAAGGCTTCCATATGCAATGATCAGAGCAGCATTTTAAGCTGCCAGTCACTGGCAGTGCCTGCTGAAACAAGGTGCCATCGTGGCCTGAGAAACAGGGTGTGGTGAAGCTGATTGCTCTCATTCAAAAATGAGAGCCCTCTCTGCCCCCTGGGAAGACACCACAGCTGCTGTGGAGTCCTGTCCTGCCTGTGGTCAGGAGGCACTGGAAATGTTGGACACTAGTGGGGGATGGCTGAGGTGGCTCTAGAGGCACTTGCTGTGGTGCTGGCAAGATGCTCCTGTTGGCGAGGGACATGAGGAAGGAACTGCAGGAGGACGGGCACAGAGGTGAGTAGGAAAGCTGTGAAGGTACCTGGCAGATCTTCTTGTGATCTGTTATTTCCACGATGGGGAGCTCCTACGTTAGAAGAGAAGGTTGGCACCATGTGCTTATATTGCAATTTTCATCCTRCCCATTTAGACTCATTCTTAGGATGGGGAAAGACTGCTCTGCTTTCCAGGCCTGATCAGCAGGAGTCTGGCATTAAATAATCTCTGTTACTTACCTGTGTTGTTACAAAATCCTCTGGCTTATGGCTCCAGGAAAAGCAAAGGACAGCCCTGCTACCTGAAATCTTCCCCAAACTTCAGCACAAACAGAGGATAATCTCCAGAGGTGGGATTCARGCACAGCCCACTCAGCATTAGCATCCCTGGGCATGGGGAAAGTGGCACAGCTCTCCTGAATTTCAAAGAGGAGGAGAGCCTTCTGGTATTTTCCCAAAAATTATTCTCAGTACCTTTTTATTGTTTGCAACAGGAGAGAAAAAGCATCTCCACATTAATCAATTAATAAGCAGTGGCAGCAAGAGCTCATGCTGGTGGCAGCTCTCAGCTAAGTGTGGTGGGTTGTGCAGATTTGTGACTAATGGGCCACATTAATTCCCCAATCATCTCAGCCTGGTTGGCTGGCTCTGGCAGAGGGGGAAGATTTAGGATGATTGCAGTTCCCATCTTAGGAAGCAGCTATTTACTGTTGTTACTGCACATCAGGGAATACTTTGAAAAGCTCAAAATCAGATTTTAGCCTCCTTTAGCAGGGAGTGGGAAGTGGGTCCTGCAGCTGTGGTACAGAGCTGTCTGAGCTCACACTGGAGCCTGGCAGGCAGCCACAGCCCTTCTCCAGCGCCTCGCAGAGGGGGAGGCGCTCCCAATGTGCACATCATGGGTGAAAWTCCTCAACAGCTAAACCTGAAAACTAGATTGAAGAGCAGCAGCTCTGAACCGATGTCCTCACGGTGAGACCCCTTCCAGGGCAGCATTTCCAACTGGGTGGCAGTGCTGCTGGTCCTTCCCTCTCATTTGGTCATACATTATGCACCTTTATGTACATGGGGGAAAGCAGAGAGCTTCGCTGTCACCTCAGATGCTGCCACCCCTTTGCTGTCACCCCTAAATATGGTGAAGGCAACACGCAGCTGCTGTCTTGTCTGACATCAACCATGGCCCAGGGACCAAGCCACCGTGTCAAACATAACCCCAGCTGGAGCCTCTGAGCCCTTTCTGAGCCACCAGACAGCGCTGTGAAGCTGCCCTCAGCTGCAAAAGGAAGGCCAGCAGCATGCCTGGGAGGCAGGCCACCTCTTCTCCCATGCCAAAGTCTGCTCTCACTGCTGCCAGCACGGCTGGAGGTGCTCAGGTGCTACCCAGTGTGTGACAGGAAGGAACACAGAGCATTGGTGGTACTCAAAGACATTATGGGAGCCCTGAAAGAACGAGTAGCAGCCCTTTCCCTCAGTGGTACCYCTACCTGATCTCTGTTCAGTCTCCCAGGAATTGCAGGGATCTTTGCCACTGGCAGCCCACCRAAGCTGAATGTGGATTCTGGGGCTCTGCCCCTCACCCTCCCRGAGAAGCACATGGGCCAGGATAGGCAGGGATCACAGAAGGGCACCCACAGAGCAGCTCAGGCAGGAGGGAAGAAACAAGAGAAATGAAGGTTCTGTCAGCTGTGCACCTGCTCCAAGGGCCTGCAGCTCATGGAAATGCAGCACCTTCCCTGTTCCATAGAGCTATGATCCCCCCAAACCTCCCAGCTTCGATTGGCACCAGGGTAGAGTGGTTCCTTTCCTGAAATACACTGGCACTCGCCCATGGCCTCTGTGAATCAAGACACTAAAAACTAAAGTCATTATTTTTTAAATGCAGAAGAGGTGCAAGAGTGCTCTGGATGACACGTGACTTCTTTGCTGATAGTGCTGGGTGTGTCRGACAGAAAGAGAGCAAAGAAATGAAAACCATCACTCCTCCCCACACCCAAAGCCACACACAAAAAGCCAAGCCCCAGGTCTTCAAGAGCTCTCAGCACTTCCCCCTAAAGTTGTTTCTCTACCACTCAGTCTGCCCACAACACACTGATGGCTGGAATAAAGACTGGAATRGCTTTCCATAGCTAATATGGAAAAACACAGATGTCTAATGAAACCTTTATACTCCAGCAAACAAATGTTACAGYGCTAAAGCTTTTCTTCTTAACAGCACAAACACATCTTTGTCTACAGCATCTGACACATCCCCTCTTTGGTTTATTGACACCAGAGTGATGGGCACACACTACTGCTATGGCTTCTCACTGCAGGACCAGCACAGTATCTCAGATGACTGATGAGAAGGACATCAAGCAAAAGTGAGAAATTCTCAGCAATTGCTCTGGCAAGCTASAGACTATTTTAAATTTTTATCTTAATTAATACCACAACCCTTGCTGTTAATTTTTTTAATTCACAAACCCAATAATTAGAGCAAYCCTTCTTGCATACTTACACTTCCCAGATAGTTGTCTTTTCTATGTCCTAGAGGAATAGAAATTGCASTTTATTTATGACTAAATTAATTTTCATTTCTAATACAAGTATTTCAAGTGYTCCTGTGCATTTTGTCTTTTGTTCTTACCGATGCCAAATAAATTAAGAATACATATGTGAATATGAAGAACTCTCTCTTAATGATTTTAGACATCTACGTACTTTCAAGAAAAGGCAAATTCCAGGTAGGAAACTCCAGGTAGGAAACTCCAGGTAGGGGGATAGTTGGAAACCCCCAGCCTTCAGGACCTCTTTTCCACAGCCTTGTAGCCTACTCTTGAGATGCAAACTTCTACCAAGTGTTTTTAGGATGTTTTGTTTTGCCTTAGCAGCCTTTTATAGTGCAATAAGAAGGGAGAAGGGGCAGCAGCAGGCACAGGGATCAGACAGGTCAGCAGACACACAGATATCTGAGCACTTTTGTCCAGTCAAGAAGCCAAAAAWGGGTGAGAGGAACTGCTCTTGGGAGAGAGTTACCAAACCAATTTTATTCTGTCCTACTGGAGCAAAACTGAGAATTTAGATAGCAGGTGGCCAAACTTTGCGGAAGATTCCAAGGGAGGACAATAGGAAAGACATCTTCCTTCAGTTTTGTGATGTGTATGTCCCTTTCAGCTGGAAGAGGCACTTTACTAGAAGTAGAAAATTTATACAGGCTTTGTCTTGATTGCACACTTTGCCCACCTGACTGAATGCCAGCATTCAAAGAGCAGAGACCATCAGACCACAAACAGTGCTGTAAAAACAAAGAACAAAGACTAGTATTTCAGTTGTAAAATCTTTTTTTTTTTTATTGTTACAAATATACATATGAATAAAATCCCTTCAACCTGTAATGTAAGTGGGTAGCTGTGAAATTTGCATCCCCTCCCTCAAAAGCTGAAATGTTTTTACAGATGTCGAACTATGTTTCTCATAGAATTACACATTGAAAGGAAGCTAAAATGCAGACAGAACTGAGGAAGGCCTCTAGAAAACACCAATATTAATAAAATTTCAATTGCCCTCATTCCAATCAACTATATACATTAATATACGAATGTGGAAGCATACCATGGTTATACGTAATCCAAATCCTTCTCTGTTGTGCTTTCTGACGGTACACAAATGTAAGCGTTGGAGCTTTATGTACAGTAGGAGAACAGGAAGAAAGAAGCTCCCTATGGGAGAATGTAAAAACCATACCCAAGCATTTAATATATATAATCTATACAAATTATTTTATTAGTGTGCTCTTTTAATATAATTACAATGTGCAATTGCATACCGCAAGAATATATTTATAGGTAAGTCACGTGCAGATCTGACACATTTACATTCAGCAGTACAACACATTACCTGCTGTACAGTGTATTAGTGTAAGACAGTGTCCAGTTAATTTGCTTTGCTTTCTAAATGCCMTAATGCAGGGCACTCTTTGTAGCTGCTTCAGAGAAATTCAAGTAGAATATATATGAAAGAATGGCTGGCTTTAGGCAAAGGCATGGAAAGGAATGTCTGCACTGTACAGACCAGAAATTAAGGACCGAATCAAAGCCAAGTATACCGTAAATCATGATTGGAAGAWCCAGTTTTCTGCATGGAAATGTACCTGTGGTGAAAGAGCAGCTGACTAAAAGGGCTGTTGATTGCTGAACCCCGATTGTTATAAAAGCTCTTGCGCTACAAAGCACTTGTACTGATTGCTAAACAAAAATAAAATCTTTATCTGCTTCTTCGCCAGAGTCACTGGACTTGCTTCCCTGATGGCCATCTTTACTTAAGGACCTCTGCTTCAGTTCCTGGAACTCATGAGACTGCTGYCCAGGGCTTCTTTTTGCAGCTGCAKAAAACAKAAATAGGTCTTACTAATGACTGCAGAAGAGAGAGGAAGAAGAATTAAAAAYAACAACAAGAAAGTCATTAATGCACATGGGACCTGCTCCTGATCCCACTGAATAAATTTTCACGAGTAGAAGTAGCATAGGTCCATTAATTCTTCAAGCCAGAAAAAGGTGAGAGAAGAGAGAGTTTGTGCAAGTTTTATTCCACTGTTGGTTGGCAAGCAGGCAAACTTGAAATAACACAGTACTTCACTGTGATATGGATAAACACAACAGTTAGAAACAGCCTAGAGATTTTCTTCTTATCACACCRCTTCCAAACCAGAACATCATTCTTTTTTCCAGCTGGGATGAAYCTCAGACAGTGCACTCCTGACTGCTCCGGGGGATGTCCCTGCTGGGCACCCCTCAGACCASTGATGCACATCTGAGGCAGGCCTGTCTCCCTGGCAGGACACATTTGTGTTCTCCCTTTTGACTCAGCAGCTTTAAACAGGACAGACATTCACCTTGGCATCCAAGTTACCCAAACTGCTTCTCCCTGCCCCACTGTACTGCAAAATTTCAATGCCYTCACTGTTCCCTGATAGGGGTGACACCCATGGCTCTGAGCCCAACCATTCCAGATGAGACAATGGGCTCTGCGCCCTGCTGTGCTCAGGAACGGAAAGGCAGGAGGGCATACCCACTTCCCATGATCTAAATGGAAACAGTCCCCATTCTCTTTGCTTAGCACTCTGAAATCCCTATAAAGCCAGATTTCTCCAAACCTATGAGGTTCAAAACAAATTGGAAAGAAGGTTGTAAAACCTTGTTAAGATTCCTGATCTAATCAGTGGTCAGCAACTGCTGTGGTAAGGAGGTGGTTATACACATCAAGCAGGGTGACCTTACCCAAGGACTGATAGCATTAGAAATCTCATGCTTGCACTTAAAATGAAACTTTAAACACACAGTGGCCCTTAAATGTGACCTTGTGACCATTTCCACCTTCCAAAACACCACTGCTTTTCAAAGAAATAGGTGCCTGGAAATTTTTTGAGCCATCCTTGATACCAGTGCCTCCTAATAATTACCTGGCCTTTGTTTGCCTTCATTGACTCTTCAAACCAAACCCAAAACACATCCTGCAGCAGCCATTTTAGTTTATGGCGTGATAAATAGAGGCAAACAGTTTGCTCCATAAATGACTGAAAGATGTATCAGGCATTTCAGTCCACACAGTGCAAGCAGGGTTCTGTGAGAAGAGCTTRCCCTTGCCTCGATGAAACCATACACAGGTGACCTGTGGTGGTCTGTGGCAGGATCTCAGCTTTCAAAACTTACTTTATCAGAGAGGTATCTCAGAATGAACTAAAATATAATAATTTGATTATGATAGGGAGGGGATATTCCCAGTTTGGAGAGACCAAGTTTGATTCTACAATGCGAAAAGGAAATCAGTTTATAAATTTTGGACGAATGGTAATGTAATGTCTTACAAACAGAAAAACTGTGCGTAAATGGAGTTGCATAAGACGTTCAAATAGTCAGTAAAATACCTTAGAAAAAAAGTAATTTTGAACAACCATTTAAACCAACCAATTAAGAGGTAAAGAAAAACATGTAAACATGTACCATTTGAGAACAGGAGTTTTTATATTTTAAAAGCACATAAAGGAACCAAACATTTTTATAGCCGACTGAATGAGCTCACAGTTAAATCAAAGCTGCTCCTCAGTGCAACACACTGCTGGGCTTGGGTTCTTTTGGTGGTGTTTTTGTTTGCTTTTGCAAACTGAAAATCAAAGTAACAATAAATAATCTGATTTACCCAGTTCTCAAATGGTTTTGTGAGTTATGTACTGAAACTGGCACTAACAATATTCAAGTTGAAATGTATTTTGAAACACTGAAGTGCRTGATCCTAGAAATGACAGGCATGCAGGCACACCAAGCAGCAGCCAGCCTACCTGCAGTGTGYCAGAGCTGCTGCACTGAGCAGTCACAGATTGTAGTGAGTGCTCTTCTGCAGGTGGGACTGGTCACTGGAGGTGCCACACAAGAAAAATGCACACACATTCTTCCTCTGGGAATTTTTTCATGCCATGTAGATGTCCCATGGGGACAGAAAGATGATCAGAATTCCATGAGATTTTTACTTTTCTCATAACAACAAATGACAAATGAACTCTCTTCTGTGGCTTCTTTGCTATTACCATTTCTTAACAATTGTTAGTGCCAGTTATCAAGCCAGKTATTATGATGAAAAATGAAAACTTCTAACCACAAGTTGGCTGTGCCATCCTCTGCCCAAGCACATTAGCTTCCTCTTCTGCACTGGTAGAATACTGCCCCGGAGTGGTTTTCACGCTGCCAGATGGCTTGGCACAGTCAAGAGCTGCATCTCTTTTTTGACAATCTCCTGTTTGTTCTAGCAAGGAAAAGGATTCATTTACACTCCTAAGCTGTTCTGTAGAACCATGTACAGAAAGTAATGTGAAAAATGTCACTTATCCAACCCATTTAATCAATTATTCAGAGAGCAGTAATCAGTATGCCAGATGCTTGCTTAAATGTAGTCCAGATATTTTGGGATGTTGGTAATGCAGCCCAACCTCAGACCTGCATAGTGCAAAGGAAGTATTTGCAGATTGTCCCATGAAATCATCAACATAAAGCAATTTTATAATCAAGTATCATCTAATCTATACCTTTGTTTCACAGGAGATAACTTTTTTTACTAACTCATACAGATTTGCAGTGATTTACCAGTTGCAGAAATAAACTGAAAATACTAGCCTGAAGAGAGGCAGAAAGCAAGGACAGAGGAATGGCTGAATGAGGAACAGGACTGCAATGAATAAAACAGAAAGCATGAAAAGAAATAAAAATAAAATAAATTTACTCTTTCCCCAACAATTTCATGCAAAGCGCAGCAGCTCCTTAAGGACCTGGCAAGTCTTAACTATTATTGATAAAATATGTACAGTGCCATGTAGAGCTGAACAGAAAATCCTATGCTTGGCTAATTTGACTGGAGGGTTTTGGGAGCAAGGAGTAAGAAAGCACAGTGCCTGGCTCCTGTTGCTTTTGGCAACACARATCATCTGAATGAAGGCAGTGGGCTCTGTAGGCAGCACAACTTCTGTCTTTACAACCCCGCATTAGGTAGCTGCCTCATTTGTCCCCGTTCTACACGATGAAAATCTGCTGTGAGAATGTGAAAGAGCACCCCTTTGGTTCACAGTTTAAGTGAGGTGAATCACCTCATATGTCTTTCTTGAGGAGAGACCCAGGAAGGAAAACATCTCACACCCAGATTTCACACATCATCACYTGTGCCAGTTGAGCAACATTTGTGTAACTACTCCTCCACATATCCTATGCTAGCAGAGGAAGCTTTTTCTCCTCTAAGAGCCAACTCAGGACAGGAAAATGCACCAGCAAAAGTGGAAATCCAGGGTATGCRTGAAAATCTGCAAAGAGAAGATAGMAGCCTACTGCTGTGCATGAAAGATACCAAGCCTTGCCTGGGCACACAGAGAAGGGGAGGTGACTCAGTCAACATGCAGAGACCCCACAGAAAGGAGGAGAAGCAGAGCGGTGGGCTGGCTGCAAGAACAAAGTCATGGYTGCTCCCCTGGAAACATCAGCTGAACCACAGAGCTGCATTTCACATTGTTGTGTGACCAATATGAACCAGCATCTTAGTTCAGACCAAGCTAACCATAAATATACATGAGTCCCTTAATTGTTAATAATTACATTATTAATATCAAGGATTAATTGTTCACTTGATTTGATCAAAGGAAAATGGGTGGAGGAGATGCTGAATAGGTAATCAGATGCATTTTCCTTGCTCTTTGTACCTTCAAATGAATAATTCTCTTCCCCTTCCAAGTGAAAACAAATCAAGGAACAATGACATATTAAATTTGACTAGAAGACTGTCATGGTGGAATAAGAGTTATAMCAACACTCCTACCTTCTTGAGAAAATGATCTGGCTGAGGGGCTGCTCTGACCATCCTTTTCTTTCTCAGAAGGAACTTTCTTCAGCACCGGTGGAAGTAGGGCAACTTTTGGGGAACTGGGGCCAGAGGGAGACTCTGGAGCATCCTCTGTGGAGTACCACAAACAAAGGGGTGAGAAAAAGTTCTATTTGCACTGAAGCTCACAGAAACAGTGCTGTTTATGATGGGCCAAACCTTAACACAATACACAAACAAGAAACAGCCAGAACCTGTGTCAGAAAAAGAAGGATTTAGGAATTCACATTATGTAAAGAGAACAAATKATATGGACCTCAGTCCAGGTGAAAGACTTTAAACAGTCGAAGACAAGATCTAAATTTCAGCATTATTAACACATACTGCTATTGTAGTGCAAACAGAAATCTGTGGGACCAGCTGAATTAACTGCAAGACATAAGTATGCAAATTGTAAAGAGCACCTGAAAAAAATTTTGGATGAATTTTTGGAAATATTTGTTCTAGTTATATTTTTATTGTCCTGAAACATAATGATCAATTTAGATGTCCTGTTTCACAGTTATAAGGCCTAAAAGTAAACCAGGGAAACAAATGACATAAAGAGCCTTACAGAACTCTGTACTTCCACGAATAACCTCCCAGAGCATAACACAAGGGCATCTGTACAGACTTGCTAAAAGGAAAAATACTTCCATTTTTTGGACTGTGAGAAAATCTGAAACTTAAATTTAAATCCACAGTTTAAAACTGTCTGGATATCTTGTTTCTTTAAAAGGCTTATGTAAGGCAAGTTGACAACCATCTTTACAGTCCTTAGAGGAAGACCTTTTTAGTCTTACACTAGACAGCCCTCATTTGGATAGTAGGGAAGTACAGCCACAGTGGATTACTCAAACTGCTGTTGTGTTTGTTTCTCAAGGAGTTAACAGTGGCATATGTGCACAACAGAGGAACTAGAAAGATACAYCAGCACTGTCAGAAAAACAAAAGGAGCGCAGAGTCACCTGTATTGCATATTTGTACCAAGTATTCATTCAGTTGGATACTAGAAATTAATAGAAATTTATCTCTGCTGAGGAGCCAACACAAGGAGTGAATCTTTTTACTATCAGTACAGGAAAGGATGAGTTTCCCATATGAAACTTGGTATGAACAGATACAGCAATTCTTGGACCTTCTCCATGCATTTGATATGCCTCAGAGGCCACTTGCTTTGAAAACTCAATATCAACACAAGGATGAGCACAGTGATTGGCAAACAGAGCTAGATCTCGACTTTCAGTCTCTGACAATTTGTAGATATCCAAGCCATGTACCTCTGCACTCAGACCATTTAGCAAAAATTTGCTACCATTTGTTTGCCTGCACTGCTGGAAACAACAGCAAGAGCAAGAGTGAGAAAGAATGATGGCTTGCTTTTTTTCATCACATTGCCTGGGCATCCTTAGGCAGTGGGTTACTACAAGTACTAGGAYAGAAATTAGACAGCAACAGAGCTGTGTTGCTTTTACTATTGATCAAAGAGCTGGCTTATTAKGGGTATTAATTACTCCCTTGTGTTAAACCCACAGTAGGCTCTCTCTGCAGGAAACAGGAGCTGGCAGAAACAGACAGCTCATGTCTTTCTGACATTTAAGACTTTGACACAACTGCCTGTTCGACAGATTAAGCACCACCAAATAAGCCATGCTTTCCTGTTGCATTCATCTGCATGAGCATCTTACCTGACATTTCTTAATTCAATGACCATTTCTAAAATGGCCAATAAAATAAATGGAAATCCACCTAAAGTCTGAAGATGATTTTGTATTTGAATAACATTCTGCCCACTGGAGTGCAGAGACTAAGTAATGCTCAGGTTTCACATCAAGGGCAGGGAAGAGGGACATCCCTTTGACTCCTCATCCTTACCAGAAATTACRTCATTCTAAGGTCAACAGAGATTATGGGAAAAGTCAAGAGGGCTGCAAGATCTTACAGATGGCCATGMTCACATTTTTCCCTCCCTAGCAGTWAATAAGCTGTATTTGCYGTAAGATACWTGGGAAGTCTGTAACTGGCKTTWAATTCCCCTCAACTGCAGTGCCTGTACTTTGGGAAAAGGGGGCTGTGGCACCGGCCTATTAAACAGGAGACAGACAAATGCATGGGAGAACTGCTGAAGCATTTCCCACTACTGGAAACCTTCAGATAATATCTGGCCAGGAGGCAGCCTTGCAGGGTTATAAAATCACAGTTACAATTACTTTCAGTCAAAAGTAATAAGGAAAGAAACAAAGGCTAAACAARGAAAAATACAGAGACAGGTGGTTTGTGCAAGTTCTTCAGAATAACAGGCACTTACTTGAGGGGCTAAGAGCAGCCTGCTACAAAATCCCAAGGACTTCAGTATTTAGAGCCAAGTGTTTAGAGAAAATACATTTATTTGTGTCAGTACTACTATAACTGGGCTTTGGTACTGAAGTAGCTTTCCATGCTCACCTCTTCTGTGAAAGCAGGCTAACTCAAAACAGCTCTGCCACTACTGCTTCTCAYAGTTTACTACTGAGAATCACAGATAAAACCATTTTAATAAGTTTATTCGAATTAGGGCAAAATGAGGTGGAAAATAAGGATTTGAGTCAAGAGCAAGGCACTGAAGAACCTGTCCCTTTCCATTTAACTTCTGTTTGTGATGTGGCCATGGGTGTGTCCTCCGTAGCTGTTGTGGGTTTAAACCTGATTTTTCCCAATCCGAGTCACGTGACCAAAAATGTCATGGTTTGGACTGTGCTAAAAGCCAAAAAAGTACTGCACCTACGACATTCTCTCCCTTTCCCCCACCGGAGAGGAAGAAGGGAGAGCAAAAGCCCAATTAACACGAAAATTTATGACTTTCAGATAACATAACATAATTGAGAGAAAGATATGTACGTGCTCCAGAGAATGGTCAGAGAGGCTGAATAACTTAAGTTGCAAAATAGATTTATTACTACAAACTACTAAGAATACTAACAACCTAAGAACTACATGGCGGCCGCCCCTATTTTGTTTTGAATTTTTCTTAAGTACAAGACAATACGCCATCACAGAGGTATAACCAGCCTGTGCAATTGGCCCAGGCCTGGTGGGCAGCCTGTCCATCAACCTCAGAGCCATGATGGATTGGCTTTAAAAGACAGGGGGCAGGGCTCCTTTTGCTGGAGAAGAAGGAGAAAGTTTCTAGAACTTCCTCACAGGAGCCATCTTTGTGGTTTCTTGGTCCCATMCCCCCACCRCCAAAAATCGGACCAAGTAAAACCATGACAGTAGCCCACACAAACAGCACTCAGAGGTGCCCAGAGCTGGGGGTAACAACTGCCCAGAAGAGCTCCTCACCAGTACGAGAGGCAGAGCGTGGTTTCTGTGGCACCGTGGGTCGTCCTGCCAGGCTGGGCTTCGTTGACTGCAGTGGGGGTTTTGGACTAGTCGGTGTATTGGAAGAACTTCTTGCCTTTGCACCAGCTTCTGCCTTTGGTTCAGCTTTTGAATTTTTTTCTGATGATGCTGAGATGGAGTCGCYTTTATTCAATGCAAACCGACTCTCTGGAAGGGTCTGTTGTTTAGGCACTGAAATAAATAGACACATAAAATAAAGTGTGCTGCAACACAGAAGGCYCCATGCACAGGTATAGTGATGTGGAAAATACCAGCACAAACTAACCAGTGCACTGCTATGTGACTATGTAAGATCCCTAATGTCTTATCTAAAATCACCAAAAGCATCTAAACCTGCTGATTTTGACATGTGTTAAGCTTTGTGATTCAGCTGCCCAAGAGGACAATTGCATGTCCCCCTTTTTAATATATTTGGGAGGATGGCTAGCTGGACCTTCATATTTCTAGGAGCAGATGGCACAGCCTACCTGCTGAGAAAACAGTGATGGATCAGTGGAAAAGGCAGCTCTTGACTGTTTTGTGTCTCTACAGACTAAAGGTTGGGTTTCCAAGATCAACAGAGAAATCCTGGCCCAGAAAATAAATCCCAAGTGTGCAACCAGCAGGCTACTTCTTTTTATTTGTTGCTTTTAGCATGCTCTAGAAGAGATTTTGAAACTTAGCCCATATCAAAGTATGCTTTATACAGTATTTTGATTTGTGTAGTAACACGGTACATGGATTACAGTTTCCACACATTAGTAAGTTTACCAACATGTTATTTATCCCAGACAAAGACCAAGGTATTTAGAAACAAATTTACAGTGACTTCCAAGCAGTAAATCAGTTCCATCTAGCTGAACAAGCTGGTAGAAAACCTGCTGGACTCCAGGTTGCTAACAAGCAAAAATCCTGCCCTACTTTCCTACTCTGCAGCTTTCAGGAGGCTGAAGGCTTTTATYTAGCAGTTTCAGTGATAATCTTGGAACTTTTATGTTAGGTGGGGCTTGCAAGAGTCATCACATCTTCAGTCTCAGAAGAGAMTTTCAGACTAACTGAAATGCAGACTGGTAGCCTTGGCACTTGGCAAAACCAAGAGTGTGCTCACAGACGCTGTCTTGACCTACCTACCTGCTATTCCCATTCAGAAATGCCACAGAACACAGAAGTGCTGAGCACAGACATTCTAAGGGCAGTGGGAGGAGGGGAGTGTTTATACAGTTTGTTGCAAGCCARTCTCTGGGATGTTTTTCCAGCCCATGGAGCTGTTTTCCAGCCCAGCTGGAGTTAAASCCTGGCAAACCAGACAGCTGTGTGGCGCATACAATGAGCGTGAGTGCGTGACAGGGAGAGTTTGTGTCTGCACGCTTGAAATACTTTCTTGCTGCAAGTGAAACAGCAGGACACCTCCTGCACCTGAGTGTGTGCATGTACAAAAAAAGCAGGCAACATTCAGAACAAAGCAAGGAATAAAACCCCCGAAACTTATTGTCCTTCTGCACTGCTATCTATAGTTCTCCTGTAACAATATTCAGCAATTTTCCATTAACTTTCTTTCTTGTCTTCCTGACCTCAGGCCTTCTAACATTATTAGAACACAGTAATTTAAAATAAATTAGCCCAAGCCAAAGACAAACTGTGGTTGTAACAATGAAGAGGAGCCTKGGGGAGCTCTCAAGCAAGGGTGGTAAAGAAACAACTGACAGCTGGAGGCCAAAAGGAAGGGGCAAGCACAGTGCAATATGGTGGGGCTAAAATGTGTCATATATAGAGACAAAGACCAGAGAAAAGTTGAGGTCAGCYGCCCCCAGCTATTTTAATGCCAAAAGTGCAGASTATCTTTGCTYTTCTGACTTCAGTATGCTGTCATCWAGGGACACATACAGTCCACAAGGTCCTCCTCAAAACATTAGCAGGCTTTAAGAGCCTGATTTATAGATTATGGCATGCTTTGAAAACTCTTTCCAAGAAAAACTTTAGAGAGACATAAAACTTCAAAACTGGTATCTGAAGTGCTCAATCAAGATGGTCACGTTTGGATTTTGATTTCAGCCTGTTTTTCCAGCCTTGCTTCTGTATGTTTTAGCAATCCTGTGTGCCAGGCTTGCAAGATACCACCACTGCTGAGAAACCAGACCAGGATTTCCTAGTTCAGACCACCCCTTTCATGATTACACACAAACCACCAGACCTGAATCCCTTTTGAAGCCTTCACTGGCCAGTCCCAAATGTATACAGGGTAACCAGTCTGTCAACTTGTCCTGGATGGCCACAGTGTGGCAATGCCACGTCAGGGCCCGGGCTGCAGCTTGACCAGTGCTTGGAAAGATGAGGTGCAGAGGGAATCAGTGCTGTAAGCACTGCAAGGCTGGACACCACTTTGTGCCCAGTGGAGAGTTGCTTTGTGCACGTGGTGTCCAGGGGCCTTCACAGCTTTGCAGACAGCCCTGGCTGCAATCAAGCCACGTAAATCCTGGGAAGAGCCAGCTGCCATGGACTACAAGTCAGGACGGCTGACAGACCCACAGGACTCCAGTCTGCTGAAAGTGGAGGACTACTCAAGTTAGTATACGCTGACTTAAACCATGAAAACTGGTCATATTTTGGTCCTCAGATATATTGAGCACTTGCACTTTGTGCACAGACATTTCTTCTGGTTCTTGGGTTGAGTTTCAGCTTTGCTGATCCCATTAAAAGTCAGYCTCCTCTCAAAGGCACCCCTGGCACCTGCACCAAGTACTTTGTCTCCTGTGCAGCAAGAATAAAGAGTGAGCCATAAACTCAACCCTRGAGCTGACTTTATGAGAAGTGCCATCCATAGCACAAAATGTGAGCTTGTTTCTAATGCTTTTCACATTGTGTAAGAGCCTATTCTGCTTAACCAACTGTAGACATTMATTCTGAAGWGGGAAGTGAGATTGTGGACTTCAGGCATTTCGCATTTTCTTGGAAATTTTTACCAGGAAATTCATACTGTACCTGTACCACTTCCATCCAGTCGTTCTGAGCTCATTGTTGTGTCAAAAGATTCCCTGGGAGTTGTGTCATTCCCAAGTTTCTGAAAGATTGAGAAAAGCTCTCATATTAGTAATATATCTACAATTAATATGACTTGGTGGTTCTATTAAGAAAAACCCTCTAATTTTGAAGCCATGAAGCAGAGAAATCAGTGCTAGTAAGAAATGGTGCATTCTGTCTTTATTTCAGGTCTTGGAGAGCTAAGTGGGAAGAAAACAACACTGGTATGCAACCAACACTGCCACATGCCCATCAGAGCTGCAATGACACACTGCCTCCTTTGTGACAGGTCCTCTAATGTACAGGAGTTGAAACTGAAGATGTCAGCTGAAAGCAGCCACTTCTCCAAAGACAGCTCTGTAGCTAAAAACTTCTTGTCTAACTTTCAAATAAAAACCTTTTTCTGAAGATCTAGATTTTGAATATGACTGCTGAATGGATCATATGCTCTTCTACACAAAAAAAACCCACTTATTTTAGATAAAACTGCAACTACAGAAATAGCAGTGCTCACATATTTACAGGATTTGTCTCAAAACCAACAGACCTTACTGAAAGGTGTTTAAAGATACCCATCACAAGCACCTCTGGGTGCTCAGCACCTCAAAAGGCAGGGGACTTGTGGTTTATGGGCTGGTATTTTGCCCATCTCTATTGTCAGAAATAGGTTTACTAACATCTTGGCCTCAGAGAAAAAAAAAACTGAAGTGCCTTTTGTCATGTCATAGCTAAGTGAGCTTGAAACCTGTGTATTCACCAGGAGAAGCTTAGACGTGCAGCACTTGTAAAAGCATCAGCCTCCTTTTACTGTCTMACCTACTACCAAAGCTTAGGCAGAAGGACAAATGAGAGGATACAAAAAGAGCWCATAGAAATAAGTGCAGGATATACTGAGACAGAAAGCCTTATAAAGATAAGACTAAGGATAAAAGTGACACCTTTTTTAAACTGTAAGAGTAGGGATAGACTTGTGCAGGCAGGCAGCTTCAATCTTGATCTTTATTTGCTATTGCAAGGCAGCATGGCAAGTGACTTAAATCAAATGATTTGTTCTGATGATGCATTTGGTTGTATACCCACATGCATAAATCATGCTGATGTGTTCAGGTCACTGCTACTACTGCTCCAACACCAACTCTGACTGCCCCAGAGCATTCAGAAATCTCCACCACGTGCCACAAACATGACACTGCCCTTTGCGGGGGTTATGATCTGAGGGACTGCTAAGTATAGCATGTAGTTAAAAATGGGACAAGAGGAAACATAGGAAGGAAGAAAATTATTACAGGTAGCAGGAGTGCCTACCTATTACAGAAAAATTGATGTATTTAGAGTGAAAACAGTATTTCAAGCACAAGCAGAAAGAAATTATCTCCAAATATCCTTCTGGCTGTGTGTCTTGTGGTAACACAATCCAGGCATTTCAAGGGACAACAATTTTGGGGAGTGATACAGAAGACAGCGTAGTTTGCCTCACAGATTTAATGATACCTCCACTTTGTTCATGTAATCTCACAGCTCCTAAAACAAAGCCTCTCTTCAATGCAACAAAGAAGACAATAGAGATACTGAGTGTTTTTACCATTCCTGTATACGACCTGGCAGTGTGATGTTATCTCCCAACCTCTCCTTTAAGAACAGTTGAACATTTAAAATGGCACACTRCATTAATAATCATTAAACTTCCTGGGCTGTAAARCMACCTTKATACAGATGTAATTCTCCACTCTAAGGGCTTATATTTTTACAGGTTTTAAGTGTAAAATCATTTGTATGTTAAAAAMCAYRTGTAAGCCAAACAATAAAGTCTTCYGGACAGATRCACTCYAGAAATGCTGTGACTTGTAGGGCCAGAATATTAAATTAAGGTGCCCACATGGACAAAACAAAGTCACCTCCAAAGTGAACAGAAACATTAAAGCTCTATACTGCTGAGTGGAAACTCAGTTTTTATTGCCATTTCTTCACTGTTATTCATATTTTGGCTAAATTCTCACCTCTCCCTATAACATTACATCCTTCTCTGTAAGACTGTCTTGGCTATRTATTTTTAAAGGGAATGCCACTCTCCTCTTACTGGATTTTCTTCCACACTTTGGGAAAAAAATGCCTTTTTTTTGGCAATCGTCTTCTCATGGAATATAAATTCTCATGAACTTTCACTGAAAAGCTGATTTCCTGCTGTAAATACTGAATATASATGCATAACACTTAGCTACAGTAAATGACTTAGGAGAGCTGTGTGACCATGTGAAACTAATTTCACTGTAATTCCTTCCTCCCTCTCTAGTTATGGGACTACTGGGGAAACATGACCATGTACCGAGACAAGTACCAAAGCCAGTGCTGGCACCTATCAGTGCAATATTTAGAAATGCAATTAAAATGTGGGCATGTTTGGCTACTGACTGTACACACATTACATACTGCTTATGCTCCCCTAAGGCTTAGGCAACACTAAACACTGGCTGCAAAAATTTACCCTGAGTAAACAGACCAGTGCAGGTGAATTAATCATGTAGATAAATCATGTTCAGGCTCTATTTTTAATAGGAATTCATGCAAGGTTGGGAAACCCTGCAGAGTTGGGTGCCATTGAGAAGGAATAAACAGGATATGGATGGTGGTTTGCTCATGGGCCTTGCTCCAGGTATTTAAGAATCCAGTGTACAACACTAGATGGAGCTAAAAGATCTTTTTATGTGCGCCCTGAGGCAATGATCTGCAAATATTTTACCATTAGTGCCAATTCCCACGTTGTATTCTAAGCAAAAGAAAACAAAAATGCATTTACCATCTTTCCATCTACTGTGCACCTGCTCATGACTTCTATCTGCAGCAAGACTGTAGCAGGGTATGAATGAAATAGTAAATTCCTTCTGGCTTTGTTTTCATGTAAAATAGCTCAGAATATAAGCAGCCATCTGTACCTTAAAGGAAAATAYAATTTTCTATCATGCTGAAATACTGATAAATTTGAAGATTTTAAGGAACTTGATATCACAACCATCCTAAACAATGTAACAGTGGGATGCTGTCTTCTGCAGTTCAAGCATCAGGATACTGTATGATTTTCACCTTCATGAGTATCATGAATTTAAATGCAAAACTAAATTATTCGATATTGTGATCTAGGGTGAAGTATATGAAAAATGCTTCTGAGCAGCAGCTCAATTTTGAGTCCTCTGAGCAATATTAAGAATGGATAACTCAGTACTCTGCTGTGYACAGATTCCTATTTCAGTTCTGTTTTCTTGTCACTCTTCAATAYATGTATGAAGACATAGTTTTTCATTCGATAAATATAAATTTGTACAAAAAATTAGATCARTAATATTATTTCCTTGTAATTAAAACGGAAATAAGAGGACTAACCTTTCCAGCCAGTAAATAAGCTAAGTGTGGTGAAAAAAAAAACCCTAAAGCCTGGGAATAGACAACAACTTTTCCTTTTGATTGATGAAATTGAAGTTTCCAATTAATGTTAAAAAGCCTATCAATTGAGGACTTTTATTCTCCCCACTAAAAAAAACATACATGCTGATACTCCATCTCAGTCATGTCCTTCCAGATTTGACTCACTGTAGATAACAAGTGTTAAGAACCCAAAGAGCAGTAAGTGTATACAGTTAGGCAGTTGTAAAAATTCATATAATCAGGAATATTTTGATATTTTATAAGTTACAGTAAGGGCATTATTACAGTAAGTCTTATTCAAAATAAGATGGTGTTTTATTTGAAAACTTGGTGCTTTAGGCATCAATGAAACYATTCATGGGCATTACTTAAAACCAACAAGAAAGGTGGGAATTGGTCATTTCTTTAGAAAAACTATTTTTGCATGGAGGATCCCTTTAATGATCCATAAACAACTGCATTAATTTGAATCTGCCTATGACAAGACTCTGGTGTCTGCCAGAATGGCTCACACATCATGGCAAGCACCACAAGACCATGAAAAAAGGTAAAAAGGAATTTTGGGTGCTTTGTTTGGTCCCAGCAAGASAACACTGTGTGTGTTAAAGGAAGGAAAACACAGTAAAGCTTGAGATGAGCTTTGTTGAAAGGTAACACCTTCTAAATTACAGGGGACARTGGTGGGAATGGAGAATCTGCACATGGAAGAAGAAGACAGAAGTGAGAAAAGGCTGATTCCTTGGTAGTTGTGAATTATGCCAATTGCAGCTGGCAGGAAGCAGAGGACAATAATGGGGAAGACCAATGGCAAATGGGCATCAGGCAAAAAGAGGCCAGCACAGAATGTTTTGGTGGAACACAAAGATTTTTCACTTTGCACATTCACAGAGTGAAGCAGAGTCCCAGGATCGGCACTTCACAGAGTGAAAATTACAGAGAGTTAAGGGAATCTGGACAGGCAACTGGAAATATTTTTTTAACAGCTTGTTTTCTTTCAGTGTTAGTATTTGAAATATATAAATCAAAAGCATAAAAATAATTAGTTGTACAAAAAGGGCATAAACATCAAAAAGTGCAACAATAAARGTATATGCCAAATATTGTAAACAGTGACTGGTAGTCAGTTTTACTTCTCTGCATGGAATATATAATTTAATTTACAGTAGATCACTCCATCTGTCTATGTCACACTGCGAAAGAGCAGGGTACAGAGAGCTCCCACTACAGTTAACTCTGCCACATACCTGAGGTACTGGTGTGCAGGGGGCACACAGTAAGAAGCYTGTCCTGGTTTTACCTTTTCTAAAGCACAATTCCAGTGTGCACTGGGAACACATCACCTATTGTGTAGAGTGGAGATGCTGAGGTGGGCTTGCTAGTTGGCCCCAAACTATTCTGTGATATGTGCAAACAATTCCACGTCCTCTCGTGTGTTTGTGATAAYCTGACAAGAAGTGCAAGGGCAGGTGTCACCCCCTCCACAAAGGGAGAGAAAGCACAGGTTAAGGGTGCAGCTCCTGCTCCACATGTGCACACTGTGTGTGCTCAACCACCACAGCAGAGTGCAACCCTCTCTCAGGAACACCACAATCCCTGCTGGAAAGCAGGACCGATGTGTCAACCCCCAGCCACCAACCCTTGCAGTCCCAACCCACCTCTCCTTTAGACACGTAGCTTTTGTTCATTTTTTTTTAACAACCCCAAAGAAATCAAATTGCTTTCACCTTCTGAGCAGAGGCTGCTCTCTTCTCCTGCTTGGCTTTCATTTCTGCCAGAAGTCCACTGCCCATCACTTGCACACCGTACCTCCGGCCGCCCTGGGGGCTTCCTTTGCTGTCACCCCTCTCAGCTTTTGTCACATCATCTGTCTGCACCTCCTCCAGTGAGTCTGGTGTCTTTAATTCCTCGGACCTCTCTGTGCCACCGTTCTGCTCTGCAGGCTTTGCCTCCTTCTTGCTTGTGTCTAAAGCTGGACTTTTTGCAGCAACCTTGGGCGAGGAGGGCTCTTCTGTCACCGACACGGTCTGGGGGCGTTCAGATTTGGAGCCTCTTGATTTGATTAAGTTAAGGAAGCCACTTTTCCTTGAGTCCCTTTTCTTCTTCTCATCACCTGCTTCACTGGGCTCRCTGCTGTCTGAACTTTTAGTTGATGGTCTCCTAAAAAAGACACAGACATTACAAACTTTCCCTCCTGCCATTACAAACTCCCCTCCTCCCTTTTTTAAGTAGTGCCAAGTGACTTCTTCCAKGGAAAGCCAATCTTTTGTTGCCCTAGGCCCTTGGACATCTTTGCCTAGTGTGTCTATATTAAAAACTGGACAATTAGCACTGATTATACCATCTTGAGGGTCCCTGTGCTGCTTTGTTTCATCTGCACYGGACATCCATCTTTTTCCAACCCCAGACAACGCCAACCAAGCTGTCTATGAGCCTATATATTGGGTTTGCATGGCCAGGTTTTGGGAGCAGGGGGTCTACAGGAGAGGCTTCTGTGTGAGGAGTGCTCCTGCTGAGGGGCAGCAAAGACAGTGTGAGATGAACTGATTGAAGCCATCATTCCCTGTCCACCTGTGCCACTGGGGAGGAGAAGGTAAAGAGAAATTGGGAGTGAAGTTAAGCCCTGAAAAGAGGGAGTAGTGGGGAAAAATATTTTTAAGATTTGGTTTATGTCACATTATCATACTCTGATTTGATTTGTAATATATTAAATTTTTCCCCCAAGTCTGTTTTTTCCATGATGGTAACTGGCAAGACATGTCTCCCTGCCCTTATCTCAACCCACAAGCCTTTAATTTTATTTTCTCTCCCCTGTCCAGCAGGTGGGCAGCTCTCGTGTGCACAGGGTCAACCCACCACAACATACAATTTCACTCTGCTCCATTTCCAAGCATGCTACCTGTGGTTTGTATCTGCCCATTAGTAAAAGGAGAACTGATCTAGGCACATGTTTAACACAGCTTTTGGGAGATCTTGTTCCTTAAGGGCCCTGCTTGAAACAGGAACTAGTTGACACCGCCAATTTCTCTCAGTAAGGAATGCAGAGGCCACTTTCATAGTGCAAATCATCCTCAAAAAAACCCCAAAAAACTCCACAACAACAACAAAATCCAAAAAAATCCAAAACAAACCAGCAAAAAACGACAACAAAAACAACCAAAACCACACAAAAACAAACAAACAAAACACTAAAAAGAAAAAGAAACACAAAGCCCAAAAGAACAAAGCAAAACCAATCCCTAAACAACACATCTTCCACTAAGATTTTCCAGAGGCATCTTCTGAGCACAGTATTCACACTCAAAGGYAAAGCTGRGCACATAAGCACATACACACATCTRCATAAAAGCAYCCAAACTWRGAGGAGAGCCACTGTGTCCCAAAYAAAGATCCTCAGCAAAGAGCATGGCCAGGGATGGGCAAACAGGGATGGTGCAAGTTCACAGGGACACCTGAAATGAGCAGCTGGCAGGGACCCAAGGGAAGCACAGGACAATGCAAGCCTGTGAGCACCCCAAGCTTAACCCAGCTAGGACATTTTTCAAATSACAATTTCACGCCTCCACATAGTACACCACACATGGCTGCATGTGTCACTATGGATATCTATAAMTCAAAGTGACTTTAAAACATAAGCTTTTCCTGACACAGCTATCCACCAGGTAACACTTACTATTTTCCTTAATGGATGCCATGTACAGCACAGAAAGGGTCATTCCAAATTGCCTGGAAATTGCCATAACTTTTTCATTCAGTTATGGAATCATGGTGTGCGTGCACGTGCACAAACATGCAAGAATTCAAGAACATCTACAGCATGGTGCTGTAAATATACAGCCAGCTACAGAGCAGCTGCATAAACTCTAAAAGCCACATATAAAGCTGAAGGAGACATCTTTCAGTTTAACATTTTGTATAAACCTGGAATACTACAGATTTGTCAAACATGTCTTTCTTGTATTTCAAAACCAGCACAAATCTACTATGAAAAAAGTCATCTATGAAAACATTGTACCCAACAGCAGCCCCCACTAGAGAGAAACACCCGTGTGTACAACGAGCACTGGGGAGACTCTCAGCCAATACAAAGCTCTGCTCCAGCTCTAATGAGCTTCACTGAAGGGTAAAATGAAGTCAACTGAATTAGCAAAATACACACTCGTCATTAATCCCTCCAACATAGTATAGTAAAGCAATTTATTTCAATATAGCCACTTTTAAGGGCAGGWAATTGAATTCACAATGTCTTGACTATTAAGGTGTTTTCTGACTTTGACAACAGCAATCCTGGATATTGGGAACAGGAGTCAAACACAGCTTAGAAGTGCTGCTTGCCCAGCTACCAAGATGGACTTTTTAAAAAAAAAAAAACTTCTGGAATTTTTTTAACTTACTTTGAATCCATTTTTGTCACTTTCTTAGTGAAAAATTCATCCACACCTTCATCCACTCTCCCCATGAGGCCATTCTGATCCCCTTCRGGTGGAACTCCAGCAGACACCTGACAGAAGAAAAAAAGTTTCTCTGATATATAATAATCTAACCATATGTGCTCCAGTGGTAAGAATTAAGATGTTATAAAAATTATGTGTGCCAACCAAAGCCCAGTGCAGACAACAGAATCACCACTGGAATTTTCCCTCTAGCCAGGCCAGCTGATGCATTACATCAAATGAAAAGTAACCCAAAACACCAGTGACAAACTGCCTGCTGCAATGCATGAAGCCAGGGATCAAATGCCTTGGGCTTRAGAGAATAGAGCACTAGGTCAGTTGGACAAACAAAAAAAGCAGAAAAAATAAATCCTGATCAGGTGGAGACCTGAAAGTATTTTCAACAGCCAGTTGTTTCCCTGTTTGGAGAAAAACCTATGTTCTGCATTTTGGACTTAGAGATTTGGAAACAAGGCTCCAATAGGCTAACAGAGCTTTTTATAATGGAAGTGCAGAGTCCAGGCCTTCCAAAAGCAGAAACTCTAAAATAGAGAATCAGGTATTCCACTATAGGAACTGAACACAGACTTTTGCTCAATGTCTGAAAACAGCAAACTGCTCCCCGTCTTTGGTTTCAATGCCCACATTTTGAACATGGGTGACCTGAGGCATACAAACCAGGCTGGCTTTGAAATACCTGCCAGCCACAAAGGCCCTGTGAAGATTAGCTGGTGGCTCTGCAGCCTCCTGAAGATGAAACAAGCAGTCCTCTGGGAGGATTTCTCATGTGGTTTAGCTCCTCTATRTGGCTTTGATGTGGAAAAGCTCTATTACCAGTGAAGACACTTCCTTCAATTCAAATGCTGTATGGAAACCTCTCAGAGGACTCCCCAAGACCCAACCCAGTTATACTCTTGGCAGTACTAGGGACCAGCACACAAAATAGCAGGGTTTATAATTTGAAACAATTCATATCAAGGAATCTCCTAGTCGCCACTGTAACTCAAGAGTAATCCTAACTTCCTTTTTGATGTGGAATACCAATGCTTTTCTATGCCTCTAAAAAGAAAAAGAAATACTCTAAAAAGCTGCTGTCAACATCAAGTGCAGTCTCATTAAGTCAGGACATCAGGTTTCGTATGAACTAATGCTTCGACAGAACCACAAAACTTTTCACTTGCYATGACTGAACCCTGTTAGAAGTCTATTTTTTTTTTATTTTTGCTATCAAAGATAATTTAATTTAATATAATTTAATATTTTATTGATACCTACTGTAGCAGTCTAATACCGATCTGAAAGGAGCCCACATGGCAATGGCTGCTTTGTTGCCAGAAAAACTGGCAACAGATTTTCTATAATGAACAGTTCTATTCTAAAGAAGCAAAATAATTTATCAGATTTCCAACTCTGCCACCCTTGTTATGTTCTGTAGAGAATTTGTTTAGCTGGAACACCTGACACCAGGCAGGAGTGCACGTGCCAACATCTCGGTCATCAAACCCCTCATCACTGGYGTCTCAAGCAAAACACAAAAAAAAAGGAAATGGTGCATTTTAGCAGAAATGAGAAACCACTTCATATTGATAGTACAGCCCTCAAGATAGTAGGGCTAAACAWGTAAGTATCAAAAGCAAGAGCATCTCCTGAAAGGCAAATGATTCCAGAATCCAATGATCTACAGAAAAGGAGAAGATCTACTTCAAAAAAAGGAAACAGTTTGCATGTGAAACAGCAGCAAGTTCCTAAAAATGTACAGAAATGCTGAGGGTCTAATAAGGTACTCAAAACACACGATTTTCTTAGAGTTGCTTATTGTAACACCTTTCAGTATCAGCATTAACTGTAGGACTTAGCTCTGGTTTGTATTTACCCTCSTAAGTAAAAATAAAAAGTGTATTCATTTGTCCTTTTTAATCTTATTTTAGCTTAAGTTTAAAAGCAAGCATGTTTCYTTGTTAAGGAAAAGACTGCCTTTAAAGCAGAAGATGAATCACAATTTTTTCATACATTAGAGATTCATCTCTTTTGCTGTACTAAACCTTCATACACGAGGGAAGAACTCATGAGGCTAAGATCTCACAAAAATCTAAATGATAAACAACTGTTTTATCATTTTGCTTCAAAGTTAAAGCTACTTGGGACTGAGTGGTTTTGAGTTTTTCTTTTCTTCCCCCTCTCCTTTTCCCCCTTTCTAAACAGCCATTTCAGTAGAAACTCTGACCAAACTAGAAATCTTTCTTCTGYCCACCCATCAAACCCAAGTTAAAAGTTTGTTTCTCTTTTTCCTCCATTTTCTCCTTTCTTTTCTTACATTTTTCAGCTTACAAAGAACAAATCTATTTTCCAGCAAAATCAGAGATCTGAGACCCCTTGAATTACTAACTACAAAAAATGGGAACAGAAAACAACCCAACTGACCTGCTTTAAGTGGCAGAAAAKGTCAAGATTTTGTCTCTCATATTTCAAGTGCTTTCCCTAAGCACTGCTTTCTATATTCTTGAAGTGGCAAAACCAGCAGCCAATCAACTCTGTAAGTAATGTCAGAGTCCACTCATAACTCTGAACTTCAAAATAAAGCAGTTTCATTTTCAGAAGCATCAAAACAAACATCTTAAGTCTTTCCAAAATTGTTTGGACTCGTTTTGAGGTCAGAACTACTAAGGAACTAAATTGTTCATAAAAACAAGACAGGGACAGATGAGTTCAAGTAAAAAAAAAAAGCTTCTTTCAATTTCTGCAACTAAATAAACTCCCAATTTCCTAATGAATTCAATATGGATGAGCATTCCCACAACACTGCACTATCATGGGATGTAAGACTTCTCTACAAGGAATAACTTTGATGTTTCTGTTGAAGAAGATATTGCATGTCCTAGTTCCATGCCTGGTAGCGAAGCACTTGCCCCTCCCACGCCCCCACTCATTCCACATCCCTGTGCTGATGGCAAAGGATGCTCTGAGTTTGGAAGCAACTGGGAAAACMTGTGTGCTCTGCTGCAATGGAACTGGGAGAAGTAAACACAGATGTGTTTTCACTGCATGGAGAGAAATCCATTCTTCTGCTCTAACCTTCCCTATAAAGCACAAGGGAATGGAAAATTGGCTTGAATATTCCCTGTGCTTGATTGTTTCTCCTTTCCAACTGGTACAAAAACCATTCCACTGCTTGATATGATCTTTCCCAGCAGCAGGGAAATTTTGAAGGACCCTCTCAACTGAAAATTCTCAGGAAGCAAAAGGGGCCACAGGCATTTATTTTGAGGCAGCCMAACTCTGAGAAGCAGTGGCTGCCCCTTGATAGGGCTGCTTATCATATCAGCTGGGCCCTGCTGCTTTGAGATAACTCTGCACCTTCTCCAGATCTGTCCTTACATACCCCGAGGACACACCATCACAGAAATAAATCTTTACTTGATGCGGTGTGCCAAGGAAATGGAACTGTGGGAACTCCACRCACGTATACTGAGATCACACCAAAGCCTTTCGTGAACAGACAGAGCTCTTCTGTTTTGCCTTTTTAAGGCAGGCTCCAGCATGAAAAGCAGATCTGTGACTATGCAGATTTGCTGGCCCAAACACCACCTTCAGTTTAGGAGCTGTGGGAAGTTGGGCGTCACAGAGTAGCTCCTCAGAGAGATGACAGAAATAAGAATTGATGCTAAGTTACCACATCTTAATCCAGGCAGAAAAAAAAAAAAACCCAAACCCTTACAATACAATTGAAAAATCTCATGATATTTTGTGCATTTCCTGTGAAAGCTCTACGTACCTCCAGAAACTGCTTCCATGAAAAAAACTCAAAAATAACCAAAAGCAAAATAAAAAAGGATATGAGATATCCTGGATTTAGGCTGTGTCAAACAAGACATAAAGCTTGTAATAAGGACAGTACACTGCAAGTCATGAATGGCAGAAGAAAAATTAAATAGTTGTTTACAGATTTTACAACTTCAACAGTTGTCCTCATTACACTGCAAGACCTGAGTCATGGCAAAAAGCAATCAACACACGACACCGCCAGCAATATTTTAATGTAGACTCACTGCTGCTTGGCTGGGCTGCTGCTTTTTATTCCTTTTGGGCCTTAATTTTGTAAAGTGTTCCAGYTTCCTCCCTTCTTCTGATGGCAGCTCTGAAATGAATCCAGAAGTTCGTTTGTCTGGCCTGCTGGAAGGAAATGGTGGGTCTTCTATATGGATAGGTACTTCTTCCAGGGCTTTATCTAGATCAAATTCCATTTCTAAGAGAAATCAAAACTTTCCAATTAGATTTAACATGATATTTAAAACAAAAGACAATGCCATTCCTCTCTTGGGTGGTAAATAATTATAAGCGCATTCAGGGAACTTAGYCACAACGTGTCTGTGAGCAGACAGAGCATTGTGAGCAACCATTTACTATCAAAATATTTGCATTTGGGACATGAGTCTTTSGGACATTAGCAGAGTCCCAAAACAAAGCAGCCAGTGTGGGCTACAAATGCAAACCAGAGGGAGGGAGAATCACCTTTGGTCTTCAATCAAGGACCACCTAGAACCACCTCAGGCAAGCAAAGAAACAAAATGGTTGTGAGAAATTTTTACTTACCAAAAGCTCTGGACACTGGCCGGAGCATTCTACTGTGGATGCTTTTCCTTTTTGATTTAGGAGTCATCTACCAACACAAAACAAACCAAATATTACTTTAGGGGACAAAAGAAATTACAACAAATCAGTTTTTCAAGCCTATGAACCATTTCAAGATCTGATTTGGTTTAACAGAAGGGAATGGTTTTTTTTCTCCCTTTCTCATATATTCAGAACATTTTCTAAATTGACATTTTGTTCGATTGACTTTGAACAGAACCATTGAGGTAGTTTATTCTTCCCACTAAAACARCAGACTGTACACAGGATGATTATTGAAATTGTCCAAGCATTAACTCTTTGATCCCCAGCTGACAACAAGGAACTATTAAAAACTCACCTCTGCATTTGAGATCATGAGGGACTCATTTAAGACTTAATTACTTTGTCCAATATTGCACAATTAATGACAACACCAGRAATAGTCTACCCCTTGTTCTGGCTTTTATTTTTGACACAAAATATACTTCCTCACTTCATTTGTTAGTGGCATGTTACTGGGAATCTGTGCTTCTGGACACCACCACACAGTTTACCAAACCTTCCTAGGAAAATGAGTCTTGGAGCACAGAGCTCTTCTTCAAAACACAAAACCAAAAACACAGTGTCAGTGTTGGCAGTACCTGCAGCAAACACGACTTCCCTGGACTTTGGACACGTTGAGAATAGTTCAGCATACATTCAAATAGTTACTGAATTAGGCCCTTTCAGCTTTCTCATCTTCACAATGCCAAAAAAATGAATATGTTGCCTTAAAAGCACAAATACCCAGACTTAAGACTCAAGTTTGTTCTTCTTGGAAGAAAATTGTCTTTATGTTCTTGACTGAAGCCTTGTGAAAGTTTGCATGGTGAAAAAGACAGTTTTGCTCCAGGAAATAGAAGCCTCACYTATTCCAAAATCTTAGCATAGCTCAGCATTTGTAAGACTTTTTGTTTAAAAGTCGACCTGCAGGTTTTCTCAAGGGTTAATTTGAAATGACTCAGCTTCTGTAAATATGGGCTCCTTTTGTGGTAGAGTTGTACATGCTGGCTTTAGTGATATCATACACTTCCATTAACTTGCTTGTCTTGAAGCCTGKTGATTTCAAGAGTAGTGACTTCAAATTCTGGAGTATCAGTCAGGAAGGTGTTATGGCTTGCAACTCATTAACAGAATTGTTAATCAAGTTCACTAGCATCAATTTTRTATCAGCCAGAAAAGACAGAGTTGGCATTAACATCTCAGACAAATCCTGAATGATTTAAGGCAAACATTTGCTAGTTTTTATGTATGGAAAGTTCAGTGCACAGACTAGCATGTATTGAATTCACATTCCCAAAGTAGTCACAAGGATCATTGTGCCACTATTCACATGCTCAGGGTTATGACAGATTTTTGTAACAGGACAGCTACTACCCATGTTCTCAAGACCAGAAAATGACTTGAAGCCTGCAGAGTGGGCAGCAATAGCACTGCCTGGGCAACAGAACTCTGGTTTTATTGCTGGGTACCTTGCTGGGAAAAAAAGATACCTTCAGTCACTGCAGGTTTCCACATTTGACAACTATCAGTAAATGACACAATAATTTCAAGGCCAGCCAGAAGTAGTTTGCCATCTGAGCAGACTTACTCTGACACTAATGAGCAGGCAAAGTGTTGCTGCATCAAAAGGTCAGACACTACTCTCACAGTTACCAATAAATTAAATGCAATGGATTCAATGGCAMGTGGCTGGAGAGGTGCTGAGTTTTTTCAGCCCAAACTGCACCGGACTGTGCAAGAGGCAGGAAGGTGGGCAGCCTCTGAACTTCACACCTCAACAGCTGTCAGTCACCCAAACCCAAAACAACCAAAGGTGTTTGCACCTTATGTAAGAAAGAGTTGAAGCAGCTCAGCATTTGGGGGACAGCAATTAGAAGGCACTATCAGCAGCCCTGCTTTTATTTCCAGCAGCCCTGCTTTTATTTCCAGCAGCCCTGCTTTTATTTCCAGGCATAGCACATTTCTCTTGTTGAGGTATATTCATATGCATTTTGGTCTGTTTCCCAGCTTTTTTTGGTGGTTTGACTGGAGCTACATCTAGGATATACAGCAACTAAAGAAGTGTGCTAAAGAGGATCAGAGAGGAGGACAGCGAACATGGCCGATGGGTGACCATTGGTCACTCAGCAGCTGCCCAGCCACGGCCAGTGGTCACAGTGGAGGAACACAGACGAGCTGAGAGCTGCACCAGCCCAGGGCACCAACACCAACAGCACAGGGCAAGTCTTGAGGTTCCTGTACAGGGACTGCAATGCTGCGAATACAGCTCCACCAGTCAGGAACAGAATGATTTCATTTTCCTTCCCAGACAAGAAAATGCCCCCAGATAACCCTGCAGAGCTTKTGCTGACGACCATAAGCCAGTCTCTGCTGTAACTTACTGTCAGCCTGGCATGATCCATCAGCAGCTTGGTTGCTGGGGATAAAGGCAGAGGGATAGAGATGCTTCCCATTTGCTTTAACAGCATGAATAACAGCTCCACATACACTTTTATTTGAAAACCTTCTGTTTTCTAGCCTGTTTAGGTAGTGCACAGATGAAAGGCTTCTTGCCAAGTGAACTTTCTAGATCACACACAGAGCAAAATGGGTCAAAGCATTAATTTAAATAGGCCAGTGTGCTCTTTTACAAAATATTAGGCTTAATCTCTGCTTAACATCCCAGCCACCGCACAGTCTGCTACAGCAGCAGTGCACATGTCATTGCAAGAGGAGATATCTGAACTCCCCGGCCTGAGCCCCATTTCCTATACTTCATATTAGCAGTTCAGCTTTGGCAGAAATGCATCTTCTGCCTTCCCACCACTTCTGGCCCCACAAGCACAACAAAGCTCTCCAGCCTTACATTTCCCTTGTGACCTTTACAGAGGAACAGCTGTTGTATCAACCTCCCCTCACACACATTTTCCACGGGCTTTCCACTCTAGCAGACCACYTCCTGAATTCTTCCTTCTTTTGCCTACTTTTCCATGAGCATGTTGAAGGCTGCTTGGCAGAGCAGACAGTAATATTAATATTAATCTTAGATTAACTGCATCTCTGGAATTTGAGAGGACCAACTGGAAATCTGAAAGCCACTGMGCTCCCAGGAGATGGCTCCAAGAATGTCCCCCTCTGCAGCAGATGTGAGCCAGCAAATCTCTACCACACTTCCAGAGAAGGGCTTACTCAGACACCATCACGTGTCCTTACTAACTTTAAGCTCCCAGGATCTCTTCCCATGATCACTTTTCCAGATTCTTCTCTTCTGAATGCCTTGCTCACAAAACTATCTGAGCTCTCTGGAGTTTTCTGAAATTATATTACCAGCTGCAGAAGAACAGTAGTACCTTGGGAATTAAAAACAACTTAAATCGTTCTGTTTTGAATGCTAGAAAACAATGTACTTTCAGAAAGAGGATGTCAGATGCTCTCCTTGTTTTTACAGATAATTGAAATTACTCTCACTGCTGAGGGATATGCTTATTTCCATGGTTTTCCCCTCCTACTCCAAAGTAATTTATATTCAATCCTATTAGATACAGAGATGGCTCTGTGACCCTCCTGTCACTTCCCTTTCAAAAGATTTCAAACAAACTAATGAACAACTTGGTGCTCCCTCTTGAAATTCATCTCCCTGACCAGTCTCTCTGCAACATGTGGGTTTTCAGCTTCAAGAACACGTTAAGGACTAATCTTTCATTAAGCTGTGTGATGCTTGAATATCAAACCAAATCAACATATTTTCCTTCTGAGCAGATATTTCTGTGCTTACACCTCCAACATCAGCACTCTGCTTCGGTTTGGTCTTAAAACCAAGTGATCCTTTATATTCAGGTGCTACATTAGCTGAACCTTTTTGTAAATCCAACCTCATTCCTGAACCACTGCCTATTTCATTTGAAGGTGCAGATGGATGGCACTGTAGTCTCCCAGGAGACTCTCAAGGCATACAGAGGCAAATGGAGCACAAAAACATAAATAAGTAGGCCAGAAACAGCAGAGCTAAAAAAATACTTACACTTGTACAGCAGAGAGTCTCCATGCAGCAAAAAAAGAAAGAAAAAAGAAYATGAATGGGGAAGACAAAGCAATAGCAGTTCTCAGGAAAGGAGGCAAAACCAGGAATCACTAAAATAAAGAAAACTAAAGCCAAAACACTTGGGAGTCTTAGCAGGAAAGGTGACATGCAAAAATGAAGTAAAAATCCCTTGTACTTGGAAGTGCCATACATTTTGTATTCCCAGAGGAAAATCAGAGAAGGTGGGATCTCTTGTTTGATCTATACTGGGACAAATTAAGGTTTTCTGATATTTGTTTCCAATGTATGGTATTYGCCAGTGGTGCCAACCTGCCACCTGTGTCCCAATGCACTGTGTTTTTCCATTTGKCTGGCACCAATAGTGAGAAAAAAAATGTAATTCTATCTTTTCCTAGTCTGAGGGAAGATTCTGGATTTAAAATTGTCAGTTTGTTGTGGTGTGCAAGCAAGCAAGAAAAACAAAACAAAGCTTCTCTTGAAGGAATGGAAAAGGATGCAAGTCTGTTCTCCCGAGGTTTAAATAAACCTAAACTAAAGCAACATTAATTCTCCTTCCCATAAGGAGGTTTAGAGGCACAGACTTTCAAGCACTTTTGGCACATGAGAAGAATGCTGTTACATGACTAAAGCACAACCTTTTCTCTTCCCTTCAAAAATTGTAAGAAAAAAAGGAAGCAGCACAGCTGTCATAAGAAATGAGGCAATGCCATATCCCATCTCTTCTATGGTTCAGGACCAATCATGCTYCCCCTGAATTTGGAGTTAGAAAAARCAATTATTAGAAATGTGGTTTTGTTTTCAAATTGAAAGGGAACTGCTGCTACAATAACACTGCAGGTGATAGCAGAGTGTGGCAGAAGTGGTCGTGGCCTGGATTAAACATCTTGTCTAGAAAATGCTGCATATTCCTGCACACAGCTCCTCCTCKCCTTTACTTTCCTGCTGTCTTCTGGGTTAATTGTTTGTTTGTTGGGGTTTTGCCTCAGGATTTTGGGGKTTTTTTTTKKYYWWTTTTTTCTTTTACCTTTAGAAACTTTGGCTTTATGCAAGAATTCTCAGCTAGCAGTGATTCAGGCAAACCTCCTCATTACTCTAAATTTTTGTAATTTATTATCCATGCACACATACACTCTCAYTCAATTTCTCTGTCAGAAGCTATGTTCCCTCTTCTCTTGCCCACCTTCTACACTACCMTTCACTAGGGCTGCTCTGAGATTGCTGGAGAGACTGCAGAATCCATTGACAAACATCCCGAAAACTGGAGCAAGCTTTAAAAAAGTGCTCCTGCACACTTCAAAAAGTAAATTTGCAACACTGATTATCTTTCAGACAGCAYTCATGGCAGTACTCCAGCATATTCTGGGTATTTAATGCATAGGCAGGAAAGTTATTTATATTATATATGCAGCTGGAAATGTGATTAGGACCAAAGTGCAAAGTAACACACATAAATGGAAGCAACCCCAGGATTGAGGGAGTTTACTGTCTGTGGTCTTGATCCAACAAGGGATTATGGAAATTCCTACCTTCCACACTTCAGTGATCTCCCGATTTTTGAGGCACTTAAAAGGTGCTAAACACTTGTGRGGAGTGAGGTGGGAGAAAGAGCAGCAGGCAACAGGTTAGACAGGGAAGCACCACCAAGCACCAAGGGACCTGCCTGAAGCCTCCAAGGAATCTGGGTGCTCTGCAGGGAACCTAATGACACTCTCCAGACCCCCGAAGTGCTACAGACCATAAGGCCTCTCAACCCTTCCCTTTGTCCTCAGCATAACTGCAAAATAAAGTGGTCTAGTGTACTACACAGGCCATCACTGAGGACAAAACTCCAAGCCGCAACCAAAAATCCCAAGAAAAGGAAATCCTAACAAAATCAGAAATTGCACTGGGGAATGATAACAATGTGCCAATGTGGTCTGAGATGTCAGAAAAAATATTTCAAAGGAATTTTACAGAATGTATTTATCCACTACTGTACCCTTTCAGCTGTATGCATTGTGTGGGGTATGCCTTTTTAAGAAAGAGGCATAAGAAAACAAGGCATTTTATCACAAGTCCTGCTGGTTTTTTTTTCCTGCAAGGAATCCTGTAAAGCTGCCATGACACCATTCCAGCCARTATTTCCCACATTTCTAGTCTCCTAACTACCTTTGACACACTATCACACATCTGCTGTCTCATTAAAAAAAAAAAAAATCTTCAAGTATACTTTATAAAACAGAGCAGCAAATTCACCAGTTCTGGTTGATGCACATGAAATCTTTGGACATGCAGGTATCTCACMATCTGTATAGAAAACCTTAGAAATTAGAAAGTTGCTATTGCTTACTTCAGCTACAGAAGATTTTGTGATGTGATTTCCAGCATGAAACCTTCCATGTGGCTCCAGAAAATCAGTGATGCACTTCCCACTAGCAGTGACAATTACCTGAGTCACTGTCCTTAGAATCTCCCCCTCGAGTGCCATTGTCCTTGGAAAGTCAAATGCAATGCTAAAATCCAKGACAGCTAATGGAGTGTTTTCCAGTAGACAGAACAGCAAAGCCACTCACAGTCCTGAATGTAGGGGCCATTCATTTTTACATCAGCAGGGGACCTATCTCTGCCCCTGTATTTCAGAGTTCTGTACTCTATGTGGAAATACAATAGATAGACAGAAAGTGTAAATAAATATGGCATACAAATAATCCATCTGTATTTCAGGAGTATGTTTATTTCCTTCCCTTTCTAAAGAGTTCCATTTCTATGGAAGGAGCTATGGTTCAGAATTAATTCAATTAGTCTCATCTAAACCACCCTGACCTTTAGAATTACTTCGTACTGAAACATTTTCTGAGAGCAAAGGAGCAGCACTGCAGTAAGATAAGCTCAGTAGATTTGCCCTTGAGCTTGTTATATTTTACTAGTCAAGAAACCTTTGCTTTTCTGCTTGCTGAGATGTGGCTCATGTACTCTGTGATATTTCATCAAGCATTTCAATGTTTTCTTTTAATTAATAATTCTGCACTTGCATCTTTCAAGTCATGTAAAATTCCTGCTAAAGAACATTCCTACATATAAACAGTCAAACCTTTTATCATGAAGAGTAAAAAACCAGACATATGAATTAAACTGAGCGATTCCTAAAAATGTTAAACCAAATGTTTAATTCCATGTACTAAATCAGTATCCCGCAATGAATTGCAACTACCGCCTGCAAGAGAAAAAGCAATTCTCATAGCATCAGTTTTGTTTCTATTTGCTCATKAAGAGGTTAACAACTTCTGCAGCACCTGGGCTTCAAGATGATCCAAGAGGATCGTTCAAACTACATTAGTTTTGCTTTTATAGCTATTTTAGTTAAAAATTAAGTACAGAACAGAGAGCTGCTGCAGGTGAGGCGGCACACACTAAGTCACCACAACCTGCTTGCTTGTTGTTCATTACCTTCAGCTGGCAATGCTGACACAAAAATTACCTTATTCATGACCTAATTTTCCATACAGTAAGAATAAAAATCTCTTAAACTCAGCAAACATGGAGGGGTGGACAGAAGTTTAAGATACCCTCGGGCAATTCTTTAACAGCTACCTTATGTGTCAGGTGCCCTGGGCAAGAACATCATTAAAGCAGCTCTGAGGCAATGTATTCCTGAATGGGAGTTCAAGCCAGGACAAATGGGGCTTAGGGAAATTTCATCTAGCAAAGGGTGTTCCTGCCCATGGCAGGGACTTGGAACAAGATGATCTTTAAAGGTTTCTTCCAACCCAAACCATGTGGTGATTTTATGAATAAAAACTATTGCACTGCCCATCCTACAGCTCCCCAGGACTGAGCATCAACACTTCTGCATCTCTCCTTCCTTCCTTCCAACAATCTGAAGTGCACAGCAGCCAAAAGGATAAGCAGTCATCCCGAGAAAAACAAGCAGTCATCTTTCCACTGTCGTCAGACCCTCTGTGGGCAGATGATGCATTACTTGACATTCCATATGGGAAATGCTACAGGGAGACTGATCACAGTGAGTCAGACACAATTTACCCTGAAAGGGCAATTGATGGACTCTMTGCTCAGAATTATGATGGGAAGTTTTACTCTTGAAAACCCAGGTACACTTGAGCTGTTGTTATTTTCTCATAGAAGATTGCTTCAGATATCTCTCCAGCATGYACAGTAAATCTTTATACCTCTCAGACACTTCAAAATATACTCTGTGAGCTAAAACATTAAAAATCCCTCTCAACTTTCTGAATTTTAAGTCCGGTCTGTGCTATATCAAGACATCTTCCTACTGAAAATACGAAATATCTTGACAGGCAACTAACAAATATTCTAAGATCCTGTATGAGAAATAGAAATACTTCCGTAGAGTATCTGAGTTTCTTCTCTAAAACAAACTAATAGAAAATGTCAATCATTATTTACCCAAGAGAGGATGGCAAAAATCAAAAGCTGATCTATGCAGTGATGAAACTGAAGTATGACACATGATCTAAAAAATGCTGCTTGGTCAGACAGTCCTGGGGCAGCACATGAGCCTAGGAAGGACAAAAACACCACAAAAGGACTGGAAGATGCCTACCCTGCTAAGCAGCACTGCTCACCCACAAGCATGGAATTAAGTGTTGACTGTATGGACACAAACTTCCCARGAGTATCTAAATACCCTGGTATGGGAAATGACTCAGAGCTAAACTGTACAAGTTAAAATGAGGTTCTGATCAGCTTTGAATTAAACTAACCTGACTTTTCTATTGCTTTGTTTTTCTCTCTTGTTCTTTCCTTGTATTTTCTTTAATATCTGCATCCTTGAAGATCCTTTCACCTGTCTAAGTGCTTTTGGTTTTGGATTAGTATTCCAATCCTGCCACTACTGATCTCAAAAATTCACAGTAATTTCATCTAAGACCTCACTGCAGAGATCCATCCACCACTTTGTGATGAGGCTGTAGCTGACCAGAAAAACATAAAAAAAAGTATGTTTACCTCTAAGTTCTCCTCTAGTGTAACAGAAAGATGTTTTGGGAGGATGCCTGGTAGATTTATGAATAAGGCTGTATGATGCACTTGTCAACGGCAGCAGTGATGAGACTTGACGACTTGGGAGCTGTCTCCTGGCAGTATGTATGCTTAATTTTATTTATTTATTTATTTATTTATTTATAAGTTCCTATTCTGTTAACCCAGCTCATCCTAATGGACTTTTCCTTGACAAAATACAGCGAAGTTTAAGGGTACCCCATAACTGCCTGCCCTAACACAGACTTTCTCTCCCCTCTTCCTGTGAAGAACTATTCTTTATGCCTGCAATATGAAGTATCAGTTTTGCAGAGCAAAAAAACGATAAGCCTTGTGTTCTTCTGGATGAAGCGAGAACCATGAAGCACTCTTAGTGAGACAGACTCATGCTTGTGCTATTTTCAGCAGGCTCTCCAGATTTCAGAGTAAACAAGATTTCCCCAGACAACACAGATAAGTACCTCATGCCAAGTTATTCATTTGAGATGCTGGAAGAATCAAAAAGCAGCAGAAGGGACCATACAACCTATACAGAAAGCTCCTCAACCATTTGAGAAGGTCAGCTTGCCAGATACCAACTGAATTGTGACACATGGCTGCAGAGAGATGTGTGCTACAGAAATAGCATTATCAGAGGTTATTCTCATGCTGCTTGCTGTTGTGCCTCAGCCAAAGGCCCCAGAGCAGAGATTTTGGCAGGAACTACTCCAAAGGAGCTCCTGCTGATCTACCAAGGGAAATAACAGGAAGGTTCTTATAAGCAGAGGCTRTGGGAAGATGATTCTGTGTTTGTTTGTGCTGAACATCAACTGACTCCACAGCTCTGCTGGCGAAGGGGATCACATGAGTGATCCCATACATTGACCCCTGACCCAACCTGTGTGAAAGGGCTTTGCCCTCATAACCTTAACTTTACCTGAAGCAGGTAAATGAGCTCTTGCGTGATCCCTGCTGCTGGTGATCCCTGCTGCTGGCTGAAYRGGCAAGTGAACAGAGGTAGGGACAYTCCYCTCTCTCCAAGTGGTRGATGGGTGTCCATCAGYAGGCTATGACAGCTGTCTGATGTMTGCTGAGATGCCTGTGCTGGCAGCCTGGGCATTCAAGTTTTTGCTAGCAGAGTGGCAAATGGTGGGATTGGGCAGCCAGGGCTGGCACCACCTTCAGCCTGCACAGCTGCATGGTCAGCACCTTAATGTCTGCCACAGACAAACTGCTCAGTAGGAACTCCCTCTTAAAATCACTGCAAGAAGTTCGGCTCTCGTCTCGACCCCAACACAAACCTGGGTCTGCCAAGGCACCAATATCATGGGATGACAAGTGCCTGGTAAAGTGTCACCATCCCACCTGAATACTCAGCAGCTGCATTCCACAGTTCTTCCTAAAACCTAAGCAGAAATCTATCTCTAATTTTATGCTATTTTTTTCTTAACAAGCATGCAGAGCTGTTATGCAGTTTATCACATTTACTTCATTTACTTCATATTGTACCAACAATGTACCCTAGATTTTGAGAAAAAGCTTTGAACTCTAAGAAATCCCAGCTGGTTTAAGAAAAACAAACTTTATATAAATAATCCAGCATCTCCTTCCATTTAAGAGGCCAAGAAAAGACATTGAAAGCCAGGTTTCTTTTAGAGTGCTTCAGCTGGGAACATGTAACCCCTCATAAGCTTGTACTCTGTAGTCTACACATGTAACAATAATAATTGAATAAACATGGCTAAGGGCAGTGAGGATGCTGCATAACTACACATAGAGGAATCCAGGAAAAGGTAGGTCATAAATATTCACTATTAAAATTAATATATTCATAATGCTAATGAGGATAACACATAAATTGCAAATAAACAAGATATTCTGCAAAATTATCACACTGGGCTCCCTKTGGAGGAAAGGCTCAAGGAGGACCCTGGCACTGTGCTTTGCTCCTCCTGGCAATATTTTCATAAACTGTCCTAGTTCGGGGTGAGTCAGAAATATGACTGGACTCCCACTGAAGYAGATTTGCTCACATGCCTGTGAGCCTTTTCAGAAGCCAAGAATACTCTCACACACCATAATGCCAGTTYCTAGCTTCCCACAGAGTGCTGTATTTGCTGCACATCAAAGGCCCATTTCTGCTAATGCATACAAGAGAGAAACTCAAGTGTCACAATCAATTTAATCCAGCATTCATCCAGGCTGCTGCCTTTGCCCTCATCCCTGTCTGCTTGTTCCTGCCACTCAGGATTTGTTTTGTGGACTCAACCAGGGAACTAGTTGGGCTGTAAACTAACCTGGGAAAGAAATCCTCTGTTAAAAGTGCAACTGTCAGTCGAATCAATTCCCRCACCAGTTTGTTGTGAGGCAGTGTGAATGCCAGCACAAGTGTAAGGGTGTGGGCASGAAAGTGTGAACTGCATACAGGGGAAACGCTCATTTCAGCAAAAGAAAGATTTTTGCTGGATTAAGTCAGTCACAGAGCTGGAGCTTTATTTATAGCCAGGAGAACATATGGAGTCCAACAGGAACCGGGGTTTCATTGCAGTAGGTGTTCAGTCTTTTATCCAAAAAGCTGATTCTCTATGTCTGAGACAATTCTGTTGCAGGTAAACAGAGAGCAGCAAGAATCCAATGTGGTAGTTAAGTCAGGGCATACCAGAGAATCTCTACTTTAGTTTTTCTTCCTACAGTATCAGTGCACRTGTTCCTGAGTCTGTACCATCATCTTCTCCTTCTGTGAGTGAAAGCAACTGATGAGGTTTCTTTGTTTAAATTTTATCTTGCTGTGGATGGGGRTGGGCAGGGGAGAAAAGATTTCAGGTGGTGCTTTAAGAGTTTGGGGTTGTTTTTGTTGTTTATTTGTTTGTTTTTATAATTTYATTTTTGGTGAGTGCCATTTCTTCCTTTTCTCTGAAAACACCAAGGTCCATACACTCGCTGTCCTTCAGAACAAACAAGGTCATAAGTCTTCACCCGAATTCTGGACTCATCTGCTAAGTCTTTGACAATGGAACAAAACACATGTACCAGGAAAAACACATACCACCAATCTACAAGTGTTCTGCTACTTCTGCAAATTTTCTTTTCTACTCTACAGATGATTGTTCAATAAAAAACTTTAATTTATTGCTCATGAGATTTTTTTTAAACTTCCCTCCACTAAAGGCACAGACAATTTCTGCAGTTAAAATTAGAAACAGATGAAAAAGGGCTAAGACTCAATATTCATCACARGTAGTCCTTTCCTATTTCCTGGTAGCATTTTTTTAAACATAACTTACCATCCAAGTGTTTCAATCTTACACTGAAATGCTTTAAAGAAGAGTTATAGGAAAACTTCTGTATTACAACCTACAATTCCTTTACAAGTTTCAAACAGCTTCCTCCCATACCTCTTCATAAGATAAATAACCCCTGATTTGCTCTAAAAACAATACTCAGCCTGGCTGTATGCTTGTTACTACCTATAGTAATAAAGTTGCATTGCTGAAACAGATATTTAAAGAATGATGAGTACATGGAGTTTCAGTAAAAGAAAAGCTATTTTTCTCAWAACATCTTTAAATAGTGGCTCAATTCTACTGAGCTTTATTTAGTCTTCTAGCAGCCAAAATTGCATTCAGATAGCTAAAAATAAATTTTTTAAACTTTAAAAGATAACTGTAAAACACAATCTAACAAAGATGTTCCATTATCTTTKGGTGGGGCATTGAGCATTATTTAAAATCTCTTTCTTCTGCAAAGTACTAATGCACATGAAAGAATAAAGTACAACTAGAAGCATTATGCAAATTAAAATCAGCTAGTATCTACCTACACGATCACACATAYCAAGACACATGGTACATTCAGTCTCAGTAAAAAGGGTGCATTATTTAAAGTGAGTTTTAAAATGCATGCATGAGTTAAATATGTGTCACGCTCATCATATATGCACAGAAAAATTTAGACAAACCATACTATTTTATGAAGTTAATTCATGATTGAGWCTAAGCTCTGAAAAGCAGGCCATGGTTTTTCCTTTCATCTGAGAGGAGCAAGCAATTTTCTGCATAAGGATTTTTCTTTCCATCTTACTTGCACGCAACTTCTATCTAATGACTTGCTACCATCAATGCAGCTCTAATTAAATGTAGACAGCTAAGACAGCTGTAGATTAGGGAAGCATCAATTTACTCYAGTGCAGCTCAGGGAGATCAGAAACTCTCGGATGCGTAATGTTCCAGCAATCACATCCTACGCTGGACCACTCAATCGCTCCCAGTGCTCTTCTCAACTCATTGAACAGACTGGCAAATTCTGGTATGACTGACAAGACTTTCTTATTATGGGCTCTCAGGCCACTGTTAAAAGCTGGATGAGAAACTAACCCTAAGCTGAAGCCAATAAAGGTTAACTGCATGGTTTGGTATTTAGGAAGYCCTAATTCACACAACAGAAAATACTAGAAATAACATTTAAAAGTGTGTTTTTCAGTGAAGCATATTGTCATCCCATTTGTGATATTTCATTCTGWCTTGTCTGTGTTGTTTATACATATCTAAATTTCTATTCTGTCAGGGCAGCCCTCTCAGGCACAGCCACTCTGCACCCTGCTTGAGAACAGGAGAGCAGGCTCTGAAACAGTGCCTGTTTGTTCACTCTGCCACCAGCATTGGAGATTTCAGAGCCTGTGATGCCAGTCCAAGTGTTCCAAACTTTCCCGTGTTCAACCTTCAATCCACACATACATAGCTCATAATCAATTTATTACCAACACATTCTCTTCACTCACAGTCATCCACCTAAGCTTCAGTGATATCCAGTCTATCTGCAACCACTGTCAGATGCGAATCCAGATCAAATTTTCCCCACATTGTTAAAATGCAGCTTCAAGGGAAGCTGGTAAGTGAAAACATGCTGCTCTATAGTTCACCCCAACCAGAATACTGATCACAGATAGGCTTGCTGAAGAAAACAAGGACAAAGAATTGATGAAGAYAATGGGGAAATAAATTTGAAAACAAATCCTGTTTTTCAAATGGGAAACAGCCTCCCCCAAATGGTGGTCCAAGCTCAGTGCTTCTCCTGCAGGATCAAAATCTCCTCTTCCCAAGACATCTTAACAGCCAGCTGGAGCAAGAATAAGTGAGTTTTCTCTGGCATCTCAACCCACCTCGTCCTAAATTCCAAATTATTTTGGCTGTAGGAGATAAGGCTTCCAAACAAACATAATACCAAGCTGTAATTCAAGGTTTAAGGCTTGCATAACACACAGTGAGGTGCATCATCTAATCAAAAGGCTAAGGTCTGCTTTATYATCACACCTCATAATGTTTAGGGATTTCCAAAGACCAAGCAAGGCACTGTCCCAGATGAATGCCTCTTTGGAAGTACGATCAAAATACCTGTTTCTCATTTAGAATTAAAATAATCAAAAGAAATAAGGTACCCAATTACAGTTCATAAAACCATATGTTTCTCTTTGTAGCAAAATCTCTCAGCAATGTATCTGTGTCCTGTACTGAGCAGCTCACAAAGCACTCACTGATGCCCCTTTCAGAGGGTTCCTCATTTCCACACAATTACTTGCAWGACACTTAAAAGATGCCACAAATAAGGGCATGTTTTTCAAGAGAATATCTGAAATCTGTAGGATTTTCCCATAGCTGAAATAAAAAATTTGGAAAGTGCTGTCTTTGAAGTTACTAACTCCACACAGGAGATACATTCTTAAGGCTCTTRGTTGCAAAAAACTCAGTGAGAAAACGATTTCAGTAAAAATCCCTGTATCGCTCTGGGGTTAGGTCATTGTGTCAGTGCCAAAGTTCAACAAGGCCAGGTGCAAAGTCCTGCAYGTRGGTTGGGGCAATTCTAAGYACAAACACAGGCTGGGCAAAGAYGGGACTGGGAGCAGCCCTGGGGGGAAGGACTTGGGAGTATTTGTGGATGAGAAGCTCAACAAGACCTGACAATGGGCACTGMCAGCCCAGAAAGCGAATTGCATCCTGGGCTGTATCAAAAGCAGCAGGCTGAGGGAGGGGATTCTGCTCCTCTATTCCTGTCCCGTGAGATCCCACCTGGAGAGCTGTGTCCATCCCTGGGGTCCCGAATGTAAGGACATGGACCTGCTGGAGTGAGTCCAGAGGAGRCCATGAAGAYGATCASAGAGCTGCAGCACYTCTCCTGTAGACAGGAGACAGGCTGAAGGAGCTGGGGTTGCTCAGCCTGGAGAAGAAAAGGCTCCAAGGRGACCTTACAACAGTACCTAAAAGGGGCCTGCAAAAAGGCTGGACTTCTTACAAGGGCAGGTAGTGATAGAAAAAAGGAGAAATGGCTTCAGCTGAAAGAGGGTGGATTCTGATAAGAATATTAGGAAGAAATTCTTTACTGTGAATGTGATGAGGCACTGGAACAGGTTGCCYGGAGAAGCTGTGGATGCCCYATCCCTGGAAGTGTCCAAGGCCAGATTGGATGGGGCCCTGAGCAACCTGATCTAATGGAAGATGTCCCTACCTGTAGAATCATACGAMCTTTAATGTCCCTCCCATCCCAAGCTATTCCATGAATTCATCTATTTATCTATTTTCACAGCAGCAATCAACATCATTTGCAGTCAGGATGCAAAAAGCAGCTCCCAAAYATGGATTACAGTTTTTAATAAATGGATTCTTTAGCACTGACTAAGATTACTGTCTCATGTTTATTTGATGCTTCTTTCACTTCAGAAATTAGATATTGATGAGAATCTGGGTCACAAAGGTATTTGAATRTCTGTGCAAGATGAGGGTGAATGAAGAGAATGAAGACAGATATAAACACTTCTGAAGATAAGTACAGTTAGCATCTAATGCATTTTTTGAGACTGTAAGCATCATCATATTTCCATTATTTTAATATGGCCAAAGTGAAAGATAAGAGCAGAATGACATGATGCTTTCATAAAACCATGGTGATACAAGATAAAGACAGGAGCTATTTTTTACATTTCTAGTATTACCATCCTTAACAGGCTGCAAGAATAAATTTTAAGGCAGAAGGTGGGGTGTCAAAATGAGCCCTAAGCTTAGTGCTCTAGAAAAGAAGCCAGCATGCAAAAACTAACTTAGAGGTACCATGCTCAGGTGCTACATATTTTATYGGAATGTCTCTCCCACAGGAGCAAGGGCTCAAAATGATTACTGAATGCTGGCCATGGAAAGTCTCTGGAAAGTGACAGTACCAGTGATGAACTAGATGATGTGATCAACACCACAAGCCACACAGGGATGCATGAAGCTCAGACAAATATTGGATCAAATCAACTCTCAGTGAAACACGAGATTTGGAAGGGAGAGAGAAACTTTTTTAAGCTGATATTTCCAATGAAGGTGTGCTTTCGTTTTATAGCTAATTACGACCAACTCAGACAGCTGCCACATCAGCCCTGCTGCTCCTTTTGTGATGACTCCACAGTAGGGCTATTCAGGGAGCTGAATCAACAAACCTTCCACAAAAAGCTGCAACCAGTTTTTCTGCTGTTTTAGCTTCTGGTGAAAGCACATGGCCAAGGAACCAGGTAGGAAGGTAGAGGAAAAAGCTCATCCCTTGCAGGAGTGATCACCTGTTAGTGACTAATTTGTAATAGAGAAGTGCTTCCTAAAGTTCCTGTCCAGAGTAAAGTTCCTCAACAGACTGAGCTGTGTGGAGGGGAATTTGAGATTGAGAAGAGTTAGCAAACCATTTATTTGCAGTCATGTGGGTTCACATCTTGTAAGGAGGATGATATGGCACAGWGCCATCTTTATCATAAGGTCACACATAAATCAACTCCTGTTCACAGTCAATAACAACTTCCAGGCAGAAATATTTTTTGTCACAGATGAAAGGAATCCATGTCAAATAGAAGGAAGACAAAGGCAGAAAGCAGCATGTTGTCAAAGGATAGTGTGGTCCAATTATAACCTCAGCTGAATTTCTGTCAAACTGTGCYCAGTGGAAGAGTTGGTTACTGTTTTAGGTTGAGTGATACAAGGGAAAGGCCCTTGGACAGGTACAAGGAAAGAAGTGAAGAAAAGGGAAAAGCTTTTCCTCCACTGAACAGCAAAATGCAATTCAGACAAAATCTTCCMAGCTTACATCTACTTCTTCTTAGAAGCCAGTTCTTAACTTCAGTTTCCTGATACCATGAATTTGCTCAATGGTATTCTGAGAAGTCTTTTTCCCTCCAGATTACCTGTGTATTTTAACCACATGGGCTGTGGAATGTGTCTTACCATACAAGTGTCCAGATCCTCCAAACGTTCTATCTCTGTCAACTCCTCAACTGTGATCATGGAGCGTTTCGTGGGCTTTTCTTCAGCCAACTCAATCTCCAGTGATTCTTGCTGTGGGAGTGGTTTGCCACGTCTGGTCAAATGGTCAGCCTGGAGACAAAGATAAAGACAAGAACACAACAGCCAAATTTAAAATAGACAAAAAGAACCCAACCAGAAAGTTTACAGAATTTCAGTGACCAGAGATCCCGGAAGACCAAGTACAAAAAGCAAAGCTCAGTTATGTTAGTCTTCACACTGGGTTTGTTTTACAAAGAATATAGAAGTGTGGAGGAGAAGCTTTTTCTTGAACCACTTCTTTTGAAATTAACAAAGACATGTACAATTTCAGCCAATATAATTTTCACAATTATTCAATGGCCAAAATGTTAGAATCCGCTAYTCACACAAACAAGACAGCTTTAAATACCTCAGTCCTGTTTCACTGAAGAAATAGATAGGGAAGAGCTACAGCAACAATAATGTCTGTTTTCAGACCTGCATAGCAAAAACTGTTACTAGGACCACAGAGAGAATGTTATATAAACCACCCTGGATTGTATTTGGAATGGAGTGGGCTCATGATGTCAAGAAAATGTTGAAATATTTTCTAGCTCTTTTGCTAAATGAAGAGAATATTAAATAAACATCTGCTAAAGGCAAATATTTGAAGATCAGCTGTCCCAAATCAGTTAGTCACAGAAGTCTTCAAAGAAGCAGTTAGACAGAGCCATAGTTTACTGATTAACGTCAGCGCAACTCGGGACAACCAGCGGATTGCAGTTTTGTTGACCACCAAAACAGGTAAACAGATGACCTGAGTCAATTATAGCTCATTTAGTCTGGTGTCTGCTGAGGAAAAGCAACTGACAGCTGCTGTGGATTTATCTTCAAGCACACTCAAACAGCTGCAATAATAATTAATGCTAATCACCATCACATTAGGCAAACTGAGGTCTTGTCAAACAAGGTTTATTTTTCAAAGTTGCCTCAAACACTACTATGCCAATGCAACAAACACAGASATTTGTGGGTGGTTGAATTAGTAGAACATGACACTCCAATTAAAGGAGCTGGCTGAGAACTGTATCAGTGCATTTAATCTTTGCTGTACTCAGAACTAGCTGCCAGCTCTCAGATTGCAGCTGTCAGCTGAAGATTAGCAATGTCAAATCAGACAGGAGTTCCTCCACCAGTGCTTTTGAGACCAGTGCTCCTCAATGTTTTCATCAGTGTTCCACTATCTGAAAGAATCCAAAGCTAACAGAAACATAGCAGAGTTAAATGGTGAAAGGGACGTGATAGTAATGTAGGCCAAAATGGATCACAAAGCAAATCAACCCAAACCAAAATGTACAGGCAGCCATTCCTCAGGAACCAAGAGCACTGGCAGTTGGCCATTTCACAATCCTGAAAAGCAACAAGTGTCCAGAAGGCTTTAGTGGGAGGGAARTCTAGAAAAACCCTGTCCTGAAAATGAGCCATCACTGAAACTCTGACAAAAGGATGGGATTCTTATATTCTATGTAAACATTYCTTGGCTATGTAAACACAAGGAATAAGGAATATCAGGAGAAAGACAATTTCACTCCTGTGTACAGTGTTGCTTAAAACACTTAAATAGCCTGTGTGGTTCTGGAAACCATAATTTTAAAAACAACTTCTTAAACAGCTGGAAAAATTGTGGAGGATTTTCAGTGAATTGACTCAAAAGCTGGAGAAAATGACGTAGTGTGCAGGAATCAGGGTATGTCCAGGTTGTGCAACACCACTGGACAGAAACAGCCCAAACACTGCCCATTCCAGCTGAGCCTCCTCCAGGACAAACTGAAGCTCATTCATGTGGTCTCTCCCACAGCAGGCTGCTGCTGCTGCATGGCTCCAGAGACCAGAGGTTGTACACTTTTACACAATGCTACTCTGTATTACAAAGATCCATGCTCAAATAACTCAGTCTTCTATTAAAAAAGAGAAGGGGGTGCAGAAAGAGTGATTTGTTTTTTGTGTGTGAGGACTTTCACAGAGAGGAAATAACGAGAAATACATATGTTTCCCTTATTTTGTGGAGAAAAGCAACTTAAAAAAAAAATGACTGTAATTTAAAGCCAGAGAAATTTGAATTAGAAATGAAGAGCAACTTTAATCAGAATGACCATCCACTAAGTTCTTTTAAAAAAGAGTATTTGATTGTCCTTACAAAACCCTGTTGCATCAGAAGCAAAACTGTTTTTCTGTGGATACACAGTTGTTTTTTTTTACCACTCTTGATGAGGCAAGTACCTCTATAATAAATATCTGTCCCTCCCGACAGCTCAAGACCTTCAAGTAACARTGCTTCCTTTCCTACATTCCTACTCCTTTCTCTTCAAACTTGATACCTGCATTTCTGAGGTAACCTCATTCAGGGAACAAGGTCTCAGCAGTGCCTAAAGAATTCTAAAGAATGAAATCCTGCCTCTCATTTCATGAGCAACCAACCCTTACACTCTCACCTTGATTAACACTGTCATGGTCCTTAACTAATGAGTCAATGCTGCATCCTGACGGCATTTTTAGTTCTAGACATGACAAAAGTTCAAAAGGTAATGGGACAAATACATAACACAACCTCTTCCAAGGCTGCATCTCTCTTAAAGCAAAGAGGCAAGAGCCCCAAAATTTCAGAAGATGTCAACATGTCAATCAAAATAAGACCAATTTCAAAATATAGCTGTCAAAGGAGAAACCGAACAAGTTATGAATGTAAATAGCATTGTTAAGATCTGGCAGATTAGATATCAACAGGAAAAAACTCACCAGTTTGTGATGGCAATGGGAAAGTGCATCCAGGATTTCATCTACAACTCGGTCAGACAGGAAAGAAGCCACTGTCAGCTTTACTTCACTGTGTGAGGATTAAAAATGAGAGAACTTCTTAATTCACGCAGGAGATTTTCATCTTTATTACCCATTCAACAGTGTGACGATTATCCACAGTGCTGTCATTTTATGTGAAGTAAAACATTACAGGGTGTCAGGATACATGACTGCAGGTTTCAGAAATAAACTCATGAATCACACAATAAACACAGGAGCCTCTGTACCATATTTAACCTGCTTCTAACAGTTTTCCATGAGATGAAATGAAAACATCTGGTAAGAGAGCTGAATAAAAAAAAAAAGAAGTGAAACTSAGAAAGGAACACTCCGCTGAAGTCAGACAAACACAAATCTCAGACGAGTGGGATTAGGACACTGCTGCCTATTTAACACTATGAACAACTGCAATCCATTCACTTCCTCAATTCCTTTTTGTATTGGTCTGCCAGTGAGGACAAGTGCATAATGCTGGTTCTCCAGCCAATGCTAACASAAGTTTGCTTCCTCTTTTGCTCCAGGTAACCACTTTGTGTCTCAAGATCTTCATGTCAGCCATTTCCACTGCACAGATGTATGTGGAACACCACCACACCTGAACTAAGATTTCACTGGTAACTCCCTCTCAAGGAAATGTGTACCTTGAGTACCCACTCCCTTGGGATCTTTGGTGACAGCACCAAATGCTCTGGCTGTGGATGGCAGCTGAGTTGGAGCCAAAAAACCTGACTGCCTGATCTGCAGCCCCAAGCTCCACCTCTGCTGCCTCTGCACTTTTAAGGCCAACTCTTTCAACTGACAGTTGTCAGTGACATGATTTTGATTTATGGTTTTGATGTGTGGACAGAGCTGCACTGGGTTAACAAAGCTATTCCTGTCTGGGGYTAGCACTACTGCCACAGAGAGCCTGGAGAAATAGGTAAGGAACTCCTTGGAAAGGCAATGTAGTTCAGAGGGGTATAGAATGATGGCCAAGCCACAGTGGGAAGAGAATGAGAGTGAAGGAATCTCCCTCAGCTACCAACACTAATTTCAAATAACACAAGGCAGGAAGGATCATAGTGTGGCACCTTCACCTTATTGGCAGTTCCAGCTTTTACAAGTGGAAGGGGCAGTATTATTGTCTTGGGGCTAAGATTTGTTTGATGGGACTGAAGTGAAGAAAACTTTCTTCCTGAACCATTTAAAGCACTGTGAAGGCATAGCTTTTCCTGCCTATTTTGCTGCACTCTGCAAAATTAATTCCCAAGTCTTACTGTTTTCTTCATCTTTGAAGATATTAGCATCACGATGCCAAATGTCATGCCTTTCAAGCATCAGGCAGAAAGGAATTTGAAAGGTTTAAGTACAGGTCAGCCACATTCTACTGCGTAAATATATCCTCTGGTATACATTCAATATGAAAAAAAAATGAGTAAAAGGTCAGGTAAAAGCCTCCTTTTTAAAAGGACAAACTGAGAGTTATTTAGGGCAATGGTTTCTGCTCCAGGTTTGTGGTTTGAATATCCAAGTTTCTCTTTCTTAGGTATGTCTGTCTGCTGTGCACAACTCCCACACGAAGTTTTAAAGTGATTGCTACAKCTATAGGACAAGACCAAATGTAACAACAGACAAAGCACTGCTACCAGTCACAGCAAAAGTGCAATTTTCCTTCTATTACACTAATTCAGTGTTATGTGAGAACACAAAAGCTTTTTTTTAAAGTGTCAGCCATGAAAACATTACTTGTGTACCACATACCAAATCCTTCACTAAATAAGAGACAACATGTATTAATGATCTAAGTCAATATCTCTAAAGATTCCAAATATATGAATCACCTGAAATAAGCTCCTTAGACCTGTAGGACAATTTCCTGCTCTCTGAATGCCGCAATATAGTTTCTTGTGAGTCACAAAAGCATTCCATAATTCTTCTACTACACAGACACACGTACATGCAAACCCAAAATTCAAATTCCAATTTTGTTAGATTAGTCTCTTAAAGTACCTAATTTTATTGAGGATATCAATTCCAGATTGCTCCAAGAGGACATTTTTCACAAAAGTGCGTGGGATGGAAATCTTCTCAGTGCTGGCYTCAATGAGGTCTTCACGGATGCGAGCCTTCTTCATTACATTTGGGCAAAGGTTTTCTGCTGCATCCACCATAGACTCAAGGAGCGTCTGCAGCACAGTAAGCAAAAAGTAACATTAGATATTGGGATTTACWTCATCTGGAAGGTGACAGCATTATTTTGGTGAATAGCACTATGACACTTTTAGATTTGCAGTTTTTACAATTTTCCTACTTTCCAATCCATTTTGTATCTAGCTGCAATATAAGACATTTTACAAAATACAGCTTTGAGAATCAACACACTTGTTCTGAAAATGACCCACAACTGTACTTGTTTGCCTTTTCAAATATGAAACATTTACATCTCTGTGTGTTTAACTGTTAGCTTCCCTTGTGCACCCACCACCCCAGTGGATGCTCTGCTGCAGCTGCCTTCCCTCTAAATAGTGCCCTGAATTACCAATTTTCATCAATGCTCCAGACCTGCCAATTTGTAAGAAACATCAGTAAATGAAGAAGGGAGACTCCAGAGAGCTCAGCATGCTGTACATGGCTGAAATATACCAGCTGAATATTAAGAAGTAGCTACAAGTGCGATCTGCATTTGGCATGCAAACCTTTAATATATGGATCTCGTTTATAAACASGTAAATCKAYRGAGAACTTGAGGTGTAGCCAACCATTTTTATTCACAYAGWGTCACAGAATGGATRAAAGRTGGAAGGGACCACTGGAGGTCATCTAGCCCGACCTCCCAGCTCCARCAGGTTTCCCCAGAGCACATGGCACAGGATCGTGTTCAGACAGCTTTTGAATAGCTCCAATGAGGGACACCCCACACTCTTTGTGGGCAGCCTGTTCCAGTGCATGGTCACCCACACAGGAAAAATCCAAAGGAGGTGGGAAAAAAGGAACAGGCCAGAGCCCTGTTTACTGAAACAGGCCAGCTTGTCTCCATTCTGACCGAGGGTTGATAACCAAACAGGAAAAGGTACTTACAAATGGAAAAAAAATGAAACAAATCTTCATTGGAATGGTGTACTAGGTAAGCCCAGATCTTAGCCAGGCATTTGTAAATTGTACAAAAATAAGAAATGCACTCCTTGAAAACTCTACTGATGTCCTTTTTCGTCTCAATCCCATTTCACAGGTAAGTGACCTCAGATTCAACTCCATTGTATCAGAGCTTTTTTCTCTTTGCACAGCCCTACCATAACTAGTAATTTTTTTTTTATGTAGACATTGACCAAGAAAAAAACCACCATTACTGCATAATAATTTCAATGATTCAAAGCAGCATCTCTCAGTCTGCAGCTCTTAAAGATTGAAAAAAAAACCCAAAAACAACAAAGCAACATGAATCAGCCACTGTGTACAGGAAAGTCCAATCTTTACAACATTTGATTTACAGTTGTAAGGGACAACTGCCATTAAAGCTAATAATATAGCTTGTTTCTGGGTTCTCAAGATGCACATTAAGAACTCTTCCCACACTCCCTCCTTCAATCCTCAGGCAGATTCTGGGGCAGCATAACTAATGAAGAGACTTTCAAGCTGCTGTGGCAATATCCCCMTGGGGGATGAAGAACTTAAATGTTAGAGAAAACTGAGCCAGGTAAACTACTAATGAGAACTCCTGACACATCCGTTTGTCCCCATGGCATTTATTCACTGGTACACTTGTGCAGTTTACTGTGAAAAAAATCCTTAGCCTCTCAAGAGTTACTGATGGATGACAATCATAAAAGTGATAGATTTACTATGTTGAATTACAATTGCAGTCTATGCATGGTATTTCAAAATGATTCATGTGAAAAAATGCTGCATGAAGGCACAGTGGAAAGTAACAGGAAAAACTAAGCTTTTCCTGAAATTTCCATAATCCATTTTTACTCAAAACTGAGAGAATGTGCAATTTAAAAGTCAAATAGAGTTGGGATCTTATCTTTAATTGTGCAACTGAATGTAATTTCTTAAATGGTGGATTTTAGGAGTTGATTTCACGTGACTATTATTTACAGGAGGTATCTGTACAGAAACCTTTCCTCACCTCCTAATTCCATCCCAAAACTTTTCAGTGATGGAAAGCCACAGCTACCAATATTGGCTGTGAAAGGGCACACATTTCACTCACAAGGCTACAAGGGTCAGTCACAAGGGAAAGAAGAGAACAAAATAGAGCTCACAGTAAAAGAAYCTTAACATTCAGGAGAAAGATACAGCGAGGAAAAGGACTGAAGGATGATGATATCAAAATAAAAAATGGAACRGGGGTGAAGCCAACAAACCCTTTGCACTAGGACAAAATTTAGGAAGAATACTTTGAGCACTCAGGTTCGCACAAAACAATCGAGTTTGGGTAGGCYCCACTTGTCTTGCTTATTTTTCCTTGGGCCTTTGCTGACCAAATAAAGCATCTCCAGGGTCTGTGTGTCCACAGTGACACCAGGAGGAGAAGAAAAAGGCAAGGGTCTTGCTATAATTTCTCCTTTGGTCAACTGAACTCACTCCAAGATGTTGTTTTTCCTTACTCTAGCTTCTTTCTTCACCCCTCTTCTTTCCCTTGAGTTAAAAAATATTTTTTTWAAAAAATCTCTGATTTTCYCRAACAATGTTCATTGACTTTAAACAATTTCCAAACTTCTTTTTAGAATCAAGCTCTGGTTGCTATGGAAACTAAAAATCAAAACTCCTTTTACAGCACACAGGATATTTTTCCTCCAACAATTACAAAAATAACTGTCCTTATGTGAGCTCCCTTATCTATCTTTACAAATAACAAACTACTTATGATGTTTTGAATTGACCTAAACAACTGGGRAAAAAATAATCCTTGTCCACATTCAACACTTTCTTATCCATGTATAGGACTTAAAGAAAAACCTTTACACTTTAAGTGAAAATTAATAAAAATGGAGTATACAAAAGGCATTATGTCTTTATAGTTTCTTGTAAGCCACTTAAACCTGAATGCCACACAAATCAAAAGTAAATGTAAAAGTCAGAATGGTTGAGCTAAATTGATTTTTGTTGTAAATAAGTAAATGTTTAAATGGAGGACACATTGACTCAGGAACATTCCAAATGCTGAAGAGACCTTTTTTTCCCTTCTATATTACTCTCCAGGAWGAACTTACTCAAGTGCATGAGCCCAGCATGAAGGGCTGACCTGACTATTCCTGTCTCAATAGTACCCCAGAAGTTCCACTGGGAAAAATCTTATGGATAAATCACTTTCATGTCTGCAGAAATCTTTACTTTACTTCATATAATGGGGAAAGGGAGAAACATACTAAAAATAGAGCACCRTTTTCCTCCTCATTAACTTTTTAATTTCAAAAAAGTAATTAGTAATATGGCATTATTATTGCTCTTCATTATATTCCCACCGACTGAAGCATTTTCATGTTTCACTCGAAAGATCAAAGAATCTGAAGAAGGTTGCAAAGTGTTTAAATACAACAGAACACAGGCAAAGCAGCTTAGTCATAAAACTGAAGTTGATCTGAGCTGCCCCAGARCCATATTTTTCAATTCATCAGCTTACATACAGATCCCAAAAGTTGTGAAAATGTCTCCACCTTGTCTTCTTCCTGTACAGATACCCTTGCACATGGTGTTTGTATGACTCCTCTTTGCTTGTTATACAGAAGGAGCAAACATAACTGAAGGTTCAAGTTTCTGAGCACAGAGGTGAGAACATTTGCARACCAATGACATCTATTTCAAGAGCTGAGGTTTGGCAGGAAGCTTGTGAAAAGATTTCCTGTAAAGCTGCCTGTACTAATTCTTTGGGCACTCTCAGTACATAMAAATTACCCAAATCAAACAGTAAATTGGAAATCTTGCATCATGTTCAAAACTGACTGAGGAAAAAATCTAAATGGAATCTTAAAAGTTAGCTTTCACTCCACTGGGACTCCTTAACTACTGAGMACTTTATTCCATGGCATGAGGCTTCTTAGACTGCTTGAGAAATACCTTTATAAAGGGTTGAAGGAGCAATTGATTAGCCTTTCCCTTCTAGCAGATGAAAAAAGATGATAATAAACAGTATATGCTCCTTCTGCCACTGAAAAAACTAAATCAAATTTTCATTATATTCCAACTGGGCAAAAATCCAAATAATAAGGCCTGAAGTTATAAGAAACTAATAATGGAGATATAGCTACCTTACATGCACACCTGCTGAGAAGAAAAATAAAGTGGCCTTTAGCAACAAAACCCCTCAAATTTAATTATTTCTGAATGTGAGAGATGGTAACACATCCATCCACAGACCTTAAGCTGCTCATCCACGACCCTTGTTACTTCTCCAGCCATGGATTCAAGTGTCTCTTGGATTGGGTTGGAGAGTGAACCATTTGCTCCTGCCCAAGAAGCACCACCAAGGTGATACAGATTTGGTAAGAGCTGTAAGACAGGAAAAGTATCTTCAGAAAGCAGCCTCATCATGACCTGTCTTCAAAGCAGGACAAACAGCAGAAAATGTCTTTGGCTAAGTCAAAGKCTGTATAAATTAGAATTATCTTATCACTTTAAATACCACCTATGTGGTAGTTTAAAGAGAACATTCTTTTGTGACACATTATTATTTTCACTCCCCA
>NW_026623322.1:1177338-1277477 GCF_030028575.1 Malurus melanocephalus | reverse complement strand
CCAGGTTCTGGGAAAGGCTTACTGTTTTGGAGTTCTTAGCATCCCGCATAAGCCGTTCTGCACATTTGACATCTTCCTGTACAGCATCCACACCACAGTTTCTTAAAGAGTTGAGATGATCTTGCACTTTCACACATATTCTGTCAATCATCTACTTGAACAAAAGAAAAACAGAAGATGAAACATCAGAATGTTGGTCAAACACAACCTTAATCCAGTACAGGTAGAAAATCAATAGTAGCATGATGAGATTTGCAGCGACAATATAAAAACCTGGAAAAGCATGGTAAGACCTTGAAAACATGTCAATACCATTGAAGGAAAGAACTACATCTCATAAAGACACACTTAAATATCATAAAAATAAATAAAACTTTGCCATCAGAAAAAGTAAATCCTGTGGAATATCTTCCCCACAGTTATCTCCAGGATAACTGCAAATAACCAAGGAGTTATCCTATTTAAGTGTTACTCTGTTTTTTGGAGCAAATTCAATGCTGAAAATGTTGCTGATATACCTAAGACTAAGGTCTAAAGGTCTCTGAAATGTTAAGAGTTCAGACAGTAAAAAAAAGCTCTGTCACTACCCATTCAACAAACATTAACAGCAATCTCTCCAGCCTAAGAAAAATGCAACTGTGAAGGCTTCTGCAGTATTCTTTCAAAATGTAAACATTCCTAGTTGCAAGGGAATTAAAACTATCAAAGCAGAAGTTTCCATCAGACATTTCACAGTGGGATAAATTGAACTTAATCTGTACCCACAAGACAATTCACTCACCATGCTGCAAATGCAGGTGGTATATCTGTATCCTACAAGAAACCACTAAGAATGCCTGACACATCGTCAGTTTTGATTAAGATATATGAGGCAGGGAGATATAATAGTTAAAAGTCTTTACCAACCCACTTAGCATACATTAGAACTGGCTATTTGACATTTTGAAGTAACATCTGAGTGCACGCATCATCTTCTAAAGTCTACAGTTCTAGCATATTATATCATTAGCAATGAGAACTGAAATAATTTCACAGCATGCTCCTTTTTGGATCCATATGACTCTYCCTCTTCAAAGGGTTTTGGGTGGTTTCCCTTTTTTGCAAGTATAAAAAGCTAATTAATTATTAGACAGTAGAAAGTCTCATGGGGACGTCTGGACAGGCAAAAAAAACCCATACTGGGAATAATAATGCAATTCTACCATACTAGAGAGTCTTTTCCAGGCTTCTTTTAAAAGTGATTTAAAAATCCATCCTTAATGTACACAATTTAATATAGAAATTAGTAACTTTGTTTCAAAATAACAATAAATTACATTTTCTGMAACTTGATGTGTATCTGGTGTTGGAGAAAAATACAACTAAAACCAACAATCTAAAAAAAGATCTAAAGTTATTTCATATAGAGATTATTAACTTGGTGGGGGGGGGAAGTGGCACTGGAACAGATACATTACTAGATTAAAACAATTGCTCTTGCAGTTTTTAGTGCCAATATATCTCCATATACCATCCTCTCTCTCAAGAGGTTAGAGTACAATTTCAGGTTCCAATAATGAAATACTGTCCCATTGACTTTTAATAACGCAGGTAGAGCACAAGCACACCAAACTGTTCCTGGTTTCAACAGCTGGGAATAGCTTGAGTCTTTCTCTACATGATACTTCTCCATAGAGAACTTCCATCTCACAAATGCTTTCCTTCCAAATATATWGTCACTGATAATTATTACTTCTAGRAAAYCAKTATAACCCATGGGGCACACCTTGAAAGTACTCAAAATGTGAGAGAACTTCCTCCCGAAGCAGATTTTAGGCACTGAGAAGTCCAGTAAGTAACAAATTCTCACCTGCTGAGTGGTGCTTGTGACAATGCCTTGCTGCAGCCGGTACGCTTGCTCCTGTAGGTACTTCCKGGTCTCATGATTACGAAGCAAGTAATTTTCTATCTAAAGAAAACAGAAAAAAAAAGCCAGATTAGGAAACTGATTTGACGCTTCACATTGTAATTTGCTTCCAATTTTGCTGCCGTGTCAGAATTGAGGACTGACAAGAAAAACTGCCTAATTAAGTATCATCTGCAACTGTATTTTGTGTCTCCATACTTAATAACCACGTTGGCTAATTCACTCTCAAGCTAGTGAAACATGGTTAAACACTGTGCTTTTGCCAGTGTTTCCTGAAAAAGTCTTCTACTTTGAACAATTTAACAAGTTATGCTGACAAAGGATTAGATCCTGGTTTGAGAAATATTTGAAGGGACTCTGTTAGGTGTTGTAGAGATCATGATGACTCAAAACATTTGATTMATTTCTTTTAGGTGTCCTTGGACTGCTGCAAAGACACAGATTTGAATAGCAATGTCTGAAGAGAAAATAAACTGTATAAAAATATCTAAGTGACAGTGCAGTCTGAGTTCACATGTTAGTTAWGGCTAAGGAGTGAAGAAGTGTTCTTCAAAGACAAGTGATTCCTCCTTACAGCCCACACAGTAAACACCCACCATCAGCCAATTTTACAACTGCTCTATCAAAATTAGTGAAGTAAAAAAAAAACCCTATTAGTAAACAGTGTAAGGTTCAACAGAGGTGATGGATTTGCTCTGAAGGAGAGATAGGAGAACAGGATGGTGGAGTGGCCAGCAGTCTGTGAGTGGGGATGGTCTTCCTCTAAACCAGCAGCAGCAAGAACTGCAGCAGTCTGATCCTGCTCCTGAGTAATGCTGGATTTATCCAGGAAAATAAGGAAAGGAAGGTGCYAACCCCAAGCAAAGTGTGCTCAGGAGCTCAGGAGGTGATGCTGTGTCCCTCAGTCAGCCAGTGCAACTGTCCTGGCACCGGCCATGACAGCTCAGTCCATGGAGCAGGTTTGCATCCCCACCTGCAGGGAACCAGCTGCGTTCACAGCACCACTCCTGACACTGTCACCTTTTCTGGGAGGGAATTCCGGGTGTTGTGCAAAGRAAGCCTGAACCACACCTGCTAAAACAAACTGAGGGTCTAACAGTTTTAGCAACTTTGATATGAATGAAAGAAAATGCTCTTTGTACATAGTGCCTAATTAACACATAGAATTTAAATCCCCATGGCCAGAAGCCTCCCAGTATTATTTTCAGAAATACATCTATCAGTCTACATATGAACCAAGCCAATTATATTAAATGAGATGTGCGAAATATGCCCATCCCCCATTAATCAGATTTCAAAAAGCAGAATTTAGATAATTTTCATGCATCAAAGAAAAAGGTACTAACTACCGGCACTTCTCCCTGTGATAGTCAAATTAYTGAAAATAAGAATCATAGACATTTGCTTTTTAATCACAGTTATCTGTAAGAACTATTTACAAGGTTTTTATGACCTTGCCTTGGCTGAAGGAAAACTACTCATTAAAGAAATGTGAAATGTATGTTTCTTGATTGAGCATGAGGCTCGTTTGGAGCTTGCAAGATTTAGCATAATAAAACTCAGCTGGGAGTTTTATAACTCATGCTAGTGTAACAGCTACAGATCCTGTCAACACCTTTTCATCCACAAGAACATGCTGGTGTGCAGTTTCTTACTTAGGGCAACACAGTGTGTGAATTTTATATGTACAATATAAAACACAGGCAGTAATTGATTTCATCCTCTCTCAAATTAAAGAGCATCCTTGGTCTTGGACAGCACTGACTGCACTTTTTATGCCAATATAAAAAAAAACCCAATAATTCTAAACATTTGGTAATACCAACARGCACATATGTAACAAACCTGGAATTTATAACTCTCCTTTCACGGTCAGGCACACAGAAATACCAGGTCTAGCTTGCACKTTTTTAGTTATGACATTGTGTCACTACACCATTGCATTCCATCAGCTTCACTCCCAGCATTCTTTGGAATAAAAAGCTCTTGCAGCACTTGATTACCACATATAATGTCTACGTAAACCAAACAATCCTTGAATCCAACATAGAATTCTTATTCAGCCAAGCATGAAGTCTCAGTCTCTTAAAATTACTATATTTTTGCTGGTTTTATTTCTGTTCATTGGTGGCATATGCAATACCTTTTGCAGAGCCTCTTCTGTTTTCTCAGGGTTTGTTTTGAGTGCTTGGGAAGCATCATTCATCGGTATGGGCATGAATCTCAATGTATAATTCCTAAGGAAAAAAAAATAAAAGTGACAGTTAATCTAATTACTATATCTCTTTATAATCACTGCATGTATTTAAGAAATATAATCTAGCAGGGAGGAATAAAGTGTATCTAGCTTGTCTGTGGAAGGTACTGAGAATGCATTTTTCACATTTTGAAGTAGAATAGCTGGAAGCATGCATGCTCTTTTTTGCTGTTAATTCTCCTTTGCCCTAGACAGAGGGGCAGACTTTGAAAAGCAGTTACATGGTCAGTGCCCAGTGGCTGCTGGTTACAGGCCTAGCTGCCCCCTGTACCTCTGTGTACAAGGTTAGATTTTTCCTTTATCTACACAGAACAGCGAGTATCAGTAGCTGCTGGCAACTGTATCAGATCTAAGAATAAATGGAAATATCCAGAAATAGACAGATAGCATCTAAGAGACTGAGTTTTAGAAATTTACTATTTAATAACTTCTTGTGTTTACAACAATTTGAAGGCACTTGCTGAATTTTTAATAAAAAGCTGACAAAACAAGCATAGCATCTCCGCGTTGCTTTATGCAAACAATTGTTCCCTGAATTTTACTTATTTGCTTGAAAAACATTTCTGCAGCTTTGTCCATCTGCTGCARTAAGAGATGGAAGATAAAAGTTTGGTGTTGAATCAAAATCATGTTTAAACTCTGAGAACCTGAACTGGCTATCATAACACCTGCAATGCTACCTGCAGTGGAATGTCCACACAACTTCAGACTTGCATAAATGAGGGCGGGAAAAAAAAGAGTAGAAAGTTCTTAAAACCTGGAAAGGAAATTATKCTTTTTATTTTCAATTAATTCTTAATTTCCTGCAAACATCTCTTTCTCCTCCTTCTGCAAACATCCTACTAACCGTCTGTTCCTATCCCATCCAGAGCTACATAAATATGTTTGCAGCCCTCTATTTTTGAGAACTTTAAGTTGATGATTTCAACTGAGTCACCACCGCTGATGACAGTRGTCCACTCCTGATTAAATGCACTAACTCCAGCAGCAGACACCTTACATAGTGTGAAACTCCAAGCTTCCTTCCCTTCTTGTCCCACCAGCTGCTTGGCCACATGCAACACCATTCTCTGAAGGGCAGTGGGCTCCTKAGCTGCAAACATGCAGATTCCACACCGATACCCAACATTTCACTTTAAATCATGATGGAAGAACYCTGTGTTTCTCCCCCAATGTGAATATGTTGATGTACACATGTCAGTGGCAGGCACTCACGGTCCCTGAAATCCCACAGTCTCTGCTGCTTCACAGTCAGAAAATTAGCCTTTCTTTCTAGTTGTGTTGTCCTTCAAAAGAACATTGCAAACATATACAGACCCTGTTGTGTGTCCTCATGTAATACTGACCAGTGAATAACTGGCTGTGTACCACCATGGGGAACATTTTTAAATGTCAAAGATACCAAGTTCAAAGACAGATGGTTACAGAATTTGCTGATTGACTGACAGGCGGGGTATTTATTTAGTTAAAAAAAAAAAAAAGGTAGATTTCTGAGGATCTCTGCAGCTGATGGACATTTAATAAACCCCATTCATTGAAATCTCTAATTGCCAGCTCTCATACTWGCAGTTATTTGCTAAATTCAATTTAGTCAAAGGCTTAGTGCACCCACTCTTACACACATGGACACAGTGAGTGGAAGGGKGGGAAATGAAAGGTAAGGACATTTAATGGACACACAATCACAGAGGCCAAACTTTAGARGACCACTACCCTAAGGAAGGAAGGAAACCCTCTGTACTTGATTTGCTTTCAGATGAACAGTCATTTTTCAAAATGCTAATTTATTTTCATCTAAGAATTAATCAGCCCATAKGAGAAAATATCAAGAATTTAAAGCTTGATTTTCAACTTTGTCTTTACACTTTGCTTTTCTGTTTCCTTGAAGTCTAAAATATTTYTCCATTCTTCTTTTTATTAACACTCCACTTTGTCTCTTGTAAAAGAGTACATTTGGCTACAAACTCAATAATCCAGTAATTTCCTAACACATCAATATACTCAGYAAAATATCTATATTTAAAGGAGGTTAAATTTCAGAGAGGTGCTCAAAGACTGTAAAAAATGTCCCAAAGGTTGTCCCCAAAACCTCTTCTCATACATGCAATGTGTGTGACAACAGCCCTATATTTCATCACATTATTTCCCTGGTAGTAACTTCRGATCCATGCATTACATATGCTCTCTGCTGCAGTGGAGATTTTACTGATTAGTTTTTTAAAAACAGGAATAAGATAACCTTATCAGGGTGTGGGAATTTCATGTTCAATCTCTCTCAAATTCTCTCAGCCTCCTGCCCACACTGCTAAGGCTTATCTCCCTTTGTTTTGTGGTTTGGTGACTATTTTTCTTGAGATCAAAATAACACATACAACACATACCCTCAAGCATCTTCAATATATTTCATTCCATTTTGAACAATGGTTCTTTCCTACAGAATACTGATGGTTTCAGGTATTTTTAGGAAACATATGGCAAAGAATGTTCTCAAAATGTCTTCAAGATGGATTGTTTACAGCCTAATAGTTTTCAGCCAGTACTGACAGTCCCTCTGTTTAAACCTTTGTTGCTTGTGGCTTAGTTTGTGATGTTATCAATGTTTTCAACAATATAAAAATGTTTAAGGCAAYATAAAATGACCTCAGCTTCCAAGTTAAATAAATGAGATGTCACCCCAACAAAGTACAGTGTCACATAATTATCTGTAGCCTTTTTTTTTTCTTCCAGTTTAGGTCATTTGTTTTTGCCTCAGGATTTCCCCCTCTTTTCTATTTACTCATGCAAACACTACAGAACAGAGAAGTAAAGTCGATGCTAACCAGAAAACAAGAAAACAAGTGTATTTCCTTTTCTGCCAGACTTCCCCATGCTATTGCTTTTTAAAAGCAAAATGTCTGCAAGATGACAAATAACCKTTGCAAATTATTATTCACGACTATCAATGGAATCACTGCAAGATGGTTTGCTTAATTATACATATTTATCCTGTTTCCCACATCAGTGCAACTGAATTCATTTCAAATCAAATATATAAACTACAATAGTTTCATAAAACAAGTARCTAAAAGCTCTAGCCTCATGACCCCTTCAAGGGTTAAGAWGCTCCCTTAAGTAGTTATAGTTTTGCAAGGTATCTTGCTTAGAAACCAGCAATTGAGGTTACATTCACCTTCTAAAGAGAGCCTTTGTTCCTTTCTGAGGAATTTAAGATGTGAAATGACTTCAGCTGCCACTTAATTTAAATCTGTAACTGTGCTCTCTGAAGAAAAGTGATTATAACATATAGAGAAATGTGATGGAGATAGAGACATCTAAAAGCAATTTAACATCTATCACTGGTAATGGCTGCATCTGTGAGTAAACAGAGGGAAGCAAAATGACCCAGACCACAGCAATTACAAAGAAAAACTGCAGTTCCTGAGCTCATCACTATTGGTTTCAACTTGCTAGGGAAAAGAAAAAAGTCAGACCACAAAGGCCCACTTCAGTAATTTTCTGTTATTAYGTACAGTTTCATTCACTAGAATAGAATCTCTGCATGCTATCAACACAAGAGAATGAAGAAAAGGGAAAATATTACCAAATTYGGAATTTTAACGCTAAGAGCAGAACTCAAGGACCTTAATGCTGATAGYAGAGTATGGATGAAAGAGGCACAGAGCCTTTTCTCATCCTTTTGAAGCATATGAAGTCATGAATTTTCCTTTAGATTAAACATCCTGATGCTTAAAATTGAGAGCACTCAGCATCTTCAAGACCATATTGACTGCAGGGAGAACTGCAGCTGCTCAGATCATCTTTGGCCTCTTCATCAAACATTCAATTATTTGAGACTTACTTTTCCAGTGCCACAGCTATRTCCTGGAAGCCCTGTGCAGTGATGTTGTTCTTGTCCCATATTACCGTTCTGAGAGGTGGTGGAAAGAGGAAAGAAAAATAAAAGTTAAACAAGAATCACCAAATAAGTCTATATTGAAACTTTGCATATTGAAATAACACACTGATGAATATTCAAAATTGCAGAAGGCAGAACTTTAAAAAATTTTCTTTAGTTATATGCTAAAACCTTGAAATGACAGAAATTATGGATAAATATTCAAAATCCAGTTTCCCTTACTTTAAAGGGGRCTCTGCTGTATTTTCCATCATTAACATAAATACCTAACTTTTCTAAAACACAATTAACAGAAAGATTTGGACATAAATTCTGGTTTTTGAGGAATAGCATCAAAAACAAAGCTCACATGTCTTCTTTGCAAGCCCATACTGAAAACACAGAAAATTACAGAAACTTATCAATCTCTGTTCCACACAGGCTATGYGTATTGTAAAAATTCATGCTGATTAGTGGTCAAAATTTGCAGGCTGTTACATATTCAACCCTGCACTAAGCTCATCAYTAAGCTCATCACAGTTCCTGTGATTCCAGGGGTAACATAAGTAGCTGCCAATATAAACTATTAGGTGAGGTGCATAAATTGCAGCTCTTTTGAATACACAATAATGATAAGAGTGATCAAGCTTTCCCCCTCCTCCCCCARTTCAGACCACTCAAGCAGACTGCCTGGCAATTTGCAAACACATGTTCAAAGATCTCATTAGTAGTCAGAAGAGACAGACAAGCAGATAAATCTTGCTTCTGCTAGAGCACCAGTTGTAGCTGTTCTTAAAAAAAAAAAAAAAAAAAAAAACAAAACCAAACAAAGATTTCTGGTGTTTAAAAGAGAAAAAAAAAAGATAGATGGCATACTTTCACAAGTATTGACATCCTTCTGTTGCTGCAGAATTATCCCTTTTGTTTTTTAGATGGAAAGACGAAGGTAAAGAAAAGAGGAAGAGAAATTCTTTACTCATTCTGCAAAGATCAGATATGCTTACAGTCRAATCTTGAATATTTTTGCCATGGGAAAGAGTGTTTATATTTCTACCTGGATGTCATTTTGGAACATTTTTGGCCGAGTCAGCTACCATTGCATTATTCAGTTTGTAATCACAGCACAGACTGTGGTGACATTATGAAAACTGTGACATTCAGCATACTGTGAAACATTTCAGTCTGCCATCCTGAAATGTATCAAGGCTTTATTTCTTCAGATATTGTGGTCATTTCAGGTTAATACATTCAATAAACTTAAGCCATCCCTCCAGTGCTTTCTTGACATTTTTAATATTCAGTTTGGGCATAGCAACACAAAGGCCAGAGGATCCCTGTGTCTGAACAAAATAGCCAAGATTGTCTGGAGGAATTTCTTATCCTCCAGGGAACAAATACTTGAAGACCAAACAAAAAGTGRTCTCTTTACACTGACAATACACTGAAGAAGGTTCATCTGCACAGTGTGGCAAAGAGGAGGGGGGATTATCTCTCCTGATGAGGGTGACATATTTAGAGGTCCCCATCTAGATTTACTCTGATTGAAGGTTTTACTGTTTGTGAAACACATGCTGGAGAGAAAAAAAGCGATACTCTCAAGCCATCAGTGCCAGACATGCTGAAAAGCAGTGAAGTTGTTGGGCAGATGAAGTTGCAGAGAGGATATGCCAAGGTCCATCAATACAGAAGGAAGGATGGATGGTCCATGCTGCTCCCCAYCCTGAATTCCACATGCTCTTAGTTCTACAAACTGACACTCCAGAAGACAAAGAATAATTTACTTCAGTTTCCCACCCAAATTTATGAGAATTTTCTCTGCTGGTAAGGCCTCCAGAAAAAAAAAGAGAGAGAAGAACAAAAGAGAGTAGCTAAGTAGTAGAACAGAGTTCCCAGGCACACTGCACCTGCACAAATCCCTGGGCAACCTCATACAGCTTTCAAGCTGGCCCAGCTTTGAGAAGGACATTGCATTTAATGACATCCAGAGCTCTGTAATAATACAATTTTAATCTGTCATTATAGAAAATTTAAAAGTCTGTTGATTCTAAAAYGAGGCTTTTCTGTTCAAATTTAGAAAATTTTCCTCAGTTTCAGTTATGGAAATGTTTTTGCAGAGACAACTCGCTTCTCTAGTTTTTTGTTGTTATTTTCCTTTCTTTTAAGAGAAAAAGGATGAGAATCCTTCCAAATAAGGACACTCTTAAGTGGATGTACCTAGAAAGGTCCTGAAGAGAAACAACTTAAGAACAAGCAAAGAATTTCAGTATTATTCAGCCATTCTACTGTTTACTGCAAATGTTTCCCTTACCTGAGTTTGGTGTTTATCTGTAGGGCTTTTGCCAACATCTTTGCTCCCATATCTCCCATGGCATTTCCACTAATATCCACTTTTGTGAGAGAAGTATTGCTGCCCAAGGCATTAATAATGATGGTGACCTCAGTCTTCAGCTTGGAATCTGCGAGGGACAATGACTGTAGAGGCTGTGGATCACAGAAAAGGCACTGATAACAGCAGCTGATAATGCACTCAACTCCTCAAACATCAACTAAAAGAAGTTACAATTTCCCCAACTCTTGAGGACAGCGGTGAACATTAAAGAATTATTTTTGTGTTTACTTCAGATCCTACGACACTTTATAAACTGGGAGTCAACAGCTTACAGTACAGGTGTCAAACACATGCACACATACAGATTAAGTTTTAACCCTCTGTGAAAAAAAATAATTTTCAAGGAGCAATGCCTTCAGCTTCCTGAGTCCTACTAAGTAAAGAATACAGTGTTGCCTCAAAAGAGGCAAGATAACAACAACCAGCTTCACAAAACAATTTCYAGTGTCCAGTGAGTTTTGCTTAACTAGCATTCTCATTTTCAGTGAGAAATACAAGTATCTACCACTCCCCTTCTCTGCCTCAGGCTGAGAGAATTACTCAAGAGCAAATTTCAGACTGAGGCATTGCTAAAACAAACAGTTTTCTTAAATGGCTTTATTATTGTTATTCAGCTTTAGGAGTGATTTTGCCTATCTGTTCCTTCAAGAAAGGGACTTTCGGAGAAAAAAAGACAGAAAACTGAAATTCAAAACAGTATTCAGTATCTATTAAAATGAGCAAGTCAATAGATATTATTCACAATGGTCACAATGGTGTTTTGAYATCCMTAACTACAGTATCTTTCAGCAACTKTATTTTTTTCATGCARCATACTAARCTGAAACTACCCAATTTGGCCCCAGCAAGTCACTCCAAGCCTTAAAAAACCCTTTTCTAAAAATGCCCATATTTCCTCCATTCTCAGTGTTCCCAACATTCAAGAGCAGGAGCTCAAGAACCGCAGTCTATCCATCCCCATGCCTTGCAGAGATATAACAGCTCCTAAAACTGTAATTTGTCTTTGGCGATGAATAAGGACTCCACAAAACATTTCCCTTGCTCAAGTGTGAGTCCATACCAAGGAGTGTATCCTCATCATACACCCACTTATGCACCTATTGGAGGCTGAACTTCTGGACCCTAAAATGTCCAGATTGCCAGCATAGGAAAATCAATATCTCATCATGATGAGCCACGGCACCTACGTCAGATCCTGAGCTTTAGATTAATGAGAATAAACCAACAGAATTGTGCACACTTTCCAGGGTCCAGGGTATACAATGGGATCCTACCCTCCAGACACCACTGGATTACACTGAGAACCAAAAACCTTGCAASAATAAGAAATGCACTCACAAATGCAGAAAAGCATAGAAATTTGGAGGCACAGCAGGTTTATAATTAAAAAGCCTAAGAATAACACAACCCACACGCTGGTTTCATTTTAAACGGAAGTTATTAGATTACTATGCTAATGCCCTTAATCTGTCTATGTTTTCCAATTTTATTACAGTATGTGAAGAAGAGTGTAAAGAATTATTGAGACTTTAAAAGAAATATTCACATGAAGAATATTAACATCACATTTAGAATGGCACTTATGAGCTCTTGACAGGAGTCTGAGAAGCCCTTTTGCTGACAGATTCAGGGTAAAGCAGCACCACGCAGCACTCAGAGAAATCAGCAATAAACTTGTGAATGTGACATTGCTCCTGTTCCTCGTGTGTCACTTTAAAAATGGGCATTGGAGTAAGTTAGCCGCAGGTGATCCCTCCCACACACCAATTTTTCTAAACCTCAAATATCTTCCCAGGAAACCTTTTGCATTCCAACACTCTGACAAAACAGAATATGACTGAAAACACTTCTGTACTGTGTTCTGTAAGGATTGACAGCTATGCACCATCTAAATACTCATTTAATTATCTAATCATTGCATTAAAAATCCCAATCAAACAACAGCAAACAAACAAAAAAAAGAAACTAAAAAAAAAGAAACACCAAAACCAATCCCCACAAAAATGGACAATACTCTACAAACATTAACTTCTTTTAACAGCTTAATAGTTTTAGCTAGATATTGAGAAAATAAGTCTAAGGAGCACTTTCAGCATTCCTGCTACAGTACACAGAAGATGCCTTAATACAATCTTTTTAAGGAAGAGGAATTCTCAAAGTACAAATATAGAATTAGAAATTGTGTAATTTTATTCATTGATTCTGCCATAGTTCTGCTGGGAAAAGAAAAGAGATAAATCAAGCTAAATTTGTTTTTCTTAAGAACAAAAATGCTATAAAAACCCTCAAAAAGCCAATTCTGCACCAAACACTGAACTAACAACTAAAGATATTCATCACTGTAGAAACTCACTGCACCTATGCAGGACTGATTACCACTCTGAGTAACGAGAGCACGTACCTGCAGTGTAACATCAATTTTTGCAACAAGAAAAGAAATGGCACARTAAGAATACATTTTAATAGTCTGCACAGTATAGCACCTACTTAAATAGAAAAGACATGAAAAGAATCAAAAAAATKAATCTAAATATTACATTCTTGTTTATATAAAACACCTGGGAAACTCTCCTATGTAGGTTACTACTGCTGCTTTTAAAATGTGCAGAGTAACATTTGTGCATCACTCTGTTTTAACAGTCATAGAACCAAGCCACTGATTGTTTAAATCATTTTACTCATGGCTCACATTAACACAGCAACAGAGCTATTTTAAGTGTGCATGAATACATGAAGAAGCATTTAGAGATGACTATTTTAGATTAAAGCCTCTTGCTTCAGCTTTCCTTGCAGATAATGCAGGGTCCTTAAACCATGCAGAAAGCTCTGGGCATCATCACACCCCAGTCTCTCCAACTGCATCTTAACTTTGTCATGTCCTATGGCAGCAAATGCATATCAGTGAATGAGGACCACACCATTTAAGACTCAAAACCAAATCAAAATAGAAAGAAAGTTGAAATAATTTTCTAAGTATCGAGGTACAGTAAGGACAATCTTAGGCAGCTTTCTGCAGCACATTTTTCCCACAGTGCTACAGTGCCTGTCCTCAACTCTTTAGCTKCTAGGAGACAGTTCACGCTGGTTTTAGCACTTGATGAGACAGAAAAAAAAATGAGATCCCTTCACTGAAGAGGATTAACAAGAGAAAAGAATATGGGAAAAGAAGAGGCAGGGTGAGCCCAAAAGGATCATATGTTATGCCAAATGTTAATRTGTGACATGAAGGAGAGACAGTTATTCTAAATACCAAAGTTCATTTTTGGTGAATTATTTCATTGCAACACTGTTTGAAACCAGGGTGAGAATATGTTGTGTAGGTTAGGTCAGTAAAACATGGTGGGTAAGAATTACAGGAGCACATCTGACCAGGGAATAGGGTAAAAGGCAGAAAGTGGAGCAACAACTGACATCACCCACAGGCTGAAAAGGAATGCAAGAAGGGGAAGCCAATGATGCAAAGGAGGGAGAGCTGCAAGAATGATTAATGCAAAATTTAGCAGATACTTTTTCTTATGACCTAGAAGCTTCAAAAACAGAAACCAGGAAAGATAAACAGAAGGTTTTAAAACTTTAAATAGAGATAATAAGGTGAAAGTTTAAATTTTTGTCCTTAAGAAGAGATAATATGAAAGGGAGAGTCATAAAATAAGAGAAAAAACCTAATAGCGTGTTTGAGAAGATGATTTGGGTAGTGAAAGGACACAGAGAGTGTTGAAGAGGTGTTTTAGGATATGGTCTGAGTGGGAAGAAATGTTCACCTGCAACAGAACAAAGTACTAAAAGAGATAGAAAACATACTAAATTACATTTGCTTGTGATTCGGTTCTTCAGGACAGCTGTGAAAGGATAAGCATGAGAAACAGGGCAGGACAGAAACAAATGTCCACAGAGAAGAAGCAGGTGCTATCTGATTAAATTACACCCTTCGTAAGGTATCCAAGGGAAAAGCAGAGAAGGGAAAGGCAGTCCTGCAGCATTCTTTTAGGGACAGGGCAGAAAGAGGTGGTCACACAGCACAAAACAAAAGGGTTGGTTTGGTACAAGATGTGATACAGAGTTCCACCAGTACATTACTCAGCACAACCCTACATCTGACTTGTGCATACAAAGACTTTTACTGAGGTGCTTTTATTACAGGTGTTGCCACAGTTGGAATCAGCTTTGTTACCTGTACACAGAACTTCACCACATCGTACCGACATCCCATGTTTTAAAAATAAAACGTGAAGGAAGGCACAGAATCAAGAAACACCAACATCACTGATCCCATTTAAGAGGACAGACAGAGCATAGAGGACTGGTTTAATAAATCACTACAAATACATAGAAGGACTAAGAAAAGGGGAACAYGGAATATGAGTCTAATGATCCTGCAAGGCTAGAGATACTAGAAATCCTGGTTAAAACTGCCAGGATCCAGACACAGATGGAAGGAGAAAATAGCCAAGCAGTTAACACAGAGAGCTTGAACTTAGAGGTGAGACAAYAAAGACAACAGGGAATAGCAGGTGTTCAGACAACTTGAGTCTACAGTCTGTCTCTGGAGAATGAGGAAAGACTGCTTGCTACTTGMACAGGAAATTGAGGAGTAAGAAAGGACTGAGAGTAGATAAATAAAGATTGACAAGCATGAGAGTAACAGAGAATCTTAAGATTCCATTCTAACCACAACTAGGATGCCAAGAATAGGCAAGAACACAACTCCAACCAAAAAAGTCTTTCAGAATCACAAAAGAGTATAGAAATTAGGAAAGTGGGCAAGCATCCCAGCATGGCACCCTGAAAAGGTTTTATGAAATTGCTCCTATGACTAACATACTAAGAGAAGTAAAGAACAGCACAGTGAACTGTTTATTTGCATCTTKTGAAGAAGCAAGGAGTTTTGAGAGATCACTGCAGTGGCCTAGCATTTTGTCAAGAAAAAAAAGTTAATATCCAAGAACAGCTATCAGGAAATAGTGCATCCTATAAATTTAAAAAAAAAAAAAAACCCAACAGTTATTGAGAACACTCCAGTGTAATCTCTTACCAGGACACTAAAGTTCTGAAAATTTGTGCCTAAAGGGCTGTATAATTTAGACCTAAAGCAACTAGGTTACACAACCAACGTTTATAAAGAATGTTTTGCAACAATCACAGATAAACAGATCCTAAGACTATCCTCAGAAAATGCTCACCTACATTCTACAAGTAATGGAAATTACCAGTTGAAAAAAATCAAACCCAAAATATTGGATATGTCTGGGCAGGACTGTGATAAAATCTTATGCAGCAAATCAACACAGTGAAGAAAATAATCAGAAATAGACTGTGAAGGTACAAATACATATAATGATAGTAGGCAGAAGGATACTCACTGAATCCTCGTCTTGAATCATCTGAACTAAATTATCAAGTACTGGAGTGAGATTTCTGAGGGAAGAAAAGTTAGGAAGATGATGAAATCAACAGCTTCTCCTCACCCATTCTCTTGTTACTTAAAAGAAAGAAAATCCTTACTTGGATTTCATGTTGTTAAAGTTTTTGCCTAATGCCAAGTGTCTTATCGATCGATTTTTACTAAGCCAGACTACAAGGGTTGAGAGGTCAGATTCTAGGCCTGTAAAGAATCAGATTAAGTTAAGAATTAAAACACATTTTCACAGAAGACCCCGACCAGGTCCAATTATTAATTCATTCCAGTAATTATATCAGTGTACWAATTTCCAAAATGTGTTTAAAAATTTCCATTCTTCTATCTTTAAACCTTTTTCTCATTAGTGCCTCTGYTTTATGAGAATAAATACTTTCTSTAAAATAAAYCCCTTAAATCTGCATGCTAATCAGYGACTAAAGGCACCTCTCASAAACACAGAAATCAGTCCCTTATCCACAGTCCAACCACCCAAGGGTAGCTCCTCGCACTGTCAGACAGAGTTTGAAGTTCCTTTGAGAATTCTGCAACACTGCTAATCATTATTTAGTCTCAGTAGAGCTGTGTACCAATGATATTTCAAAGCCTGCAAAAGCCTGCAAAAAAGGCTAACATAACAGACTATGAATAAAATTACCTGAAAGACAAGCCAAATTTGATTTCATTCCTGAGTAAAAAAATCCCAATTTGCTGTAGCATTCCTGAGCTCGTGATGTATTTGAAGAGTCCACTAGCTAGATTACAATGATTTAGAATTCAGATTCACAGGATAATTTAGATTTCAAATATATATCYTTATTTATAAGAATAAATCTTTTTKCATAACTAGGCTGAGTCAGTAGCCCACAAAGCTTTCCACTTGTCAATCCATCCCACCTCTCTTGGGCATTCAACTGTGCTGGRAATCTGTTTCTGAAATACTTCTGTGTTTGGCTGATAGAGGGGCAAACACAGCAGGTGAATTCTTYCAGTTCATGCATCCACACYTWGWATGTRCAAGATGAGAAGCCAGCTCATACTYCCAGGAATACCTGTRCTAAGAAGCACAGACACTCCAAAGCAGAAATATTCAAAGACTTCCAAAGACTCAAGCAGGCCTTTTCTGACCTGAAGCTGTTTGCTCCAAATTTTCCCCCTCAGCTTCATTCTGTACCAGATCTTTCCCTTTGTTCTTGCACTATACTTTCAATTCTCATTCAGCTCCTCATCCCCTTGTACTTAACCCAAATTTTCTCTGGATCTRATATGAACTTGGTGCCATTATTTTATTCTGCTGTGTTACACTGATCTCAAACAATAAAACCTTTGAGGGTGCAGTTAATCTCTTAATGTTTCTTACCCTCTATAGCAATAAGAGGCCTTGGTCTAAGACACTTCCATAACCAAAATGGCAAATAATCATAAAGCAAGAGCAACCATCCTTGGTTACACTGTGAGCTGAAACAAAAAGCATTTCTTGACTTGCACAACGCTCTATTCCTGTTCTGTGTACTTACCATTGTCTGAAATATCTAGGCTGGTGATATTGTGTATTTCTGCTATGCATCCTTCCAAGACTTGTGCACCTCCAGATCTTAACTAGAGACAAAACATCATCCATTTTTGCAAACTAGTTATGGTTTCAAGATCACACAGAAGACAGTGGTAGGAGCTTTGTGAATACAGAAGGCACTAGCAGCAGCAAAAACAACAGCAACAGGAGAAGTTATAGACATCAAAATGACAACCTATGCACACATTCCTACAGTTCCGATCCTTACTCTCAGTATTTGCACACAACGAACAAAAGGGATTCCCTTTCTCTTGAAACTACCTCTCAGCCATTAAATCAGGAAAGTATTTAAATGGTTAAACAGAGCAAATCCTTTAAAAATTGTGTTAGGCACTGCCAGCAGGATTTGGGTMTGTGTTCTCTACATGAATAGTCCAGGACATTTCTAGTGTCTGCTGAGGAAAAAAAAATAAACTTCGACCAGCCTATCAGCCTACAACATTGACAGCCTTGAATTTCACTAGTGAGGCCTCACAAAAAGCATCTTCTTCCAGCTCTCAGCACAATGCTAAGGTGCCCAGTTCAAAGAAAATGTGGGAGGCGGATTAAAAAAAAAAAATTAATTAAATTATACCTCCCTGTCACTGGAAAGAAAATTCAAGTAATACGATTGTAAAATGGCCATAAAAGACCACAAATAAGACAAAACAGTAACATAGTTATTCTTAATTTAAGAAAAAGCAATAAAAGAAAAAAAATAGCAGCAATAACCAAAATGCCTGGCTGCAAAGTATCAATTATGATATTATTATTCTGAAATATTACATAATTATAAAAAATGTCAGGAATTAATGAAAAAAACAATTAAATAGCCTGGGGGAAAACATCAATATTAAGAATTCAAAGTTATGAAAACTTACACACTTATTTACTAATGATACTGAACTATCACAACTCTTTTTTTTCCAAAGAAGCAAAAGCATTTTCTTTTTTTTTTTGCAGCTATGCACATATACATATGGTGCATTTCCCTTTATAAACAATCCACAGTAAAAAACTTTAACTGAAAGGAAAAAAATTCAATGGCAATTTTATTTTTACATTTTCCATTTTCACCTTATTTCCTCCAAAAAGAATGAAAAGCTTTTTCAAACCTGTTCAAAGCTTTTTCACCTCCCGTGCATAAAACATGAGCAATATTTTACTTAGCTGACTTAATTGGGTAAATAKCCTGAATCAACCTGCTGATATTTCTATGGACTGTCAACTTTTTTTCCAYGCTATAATTAAAGAACCACAAATGCCTTCTAGAAGCACTTCTTTGAAAGTTTGAGGCATGTGATGGGTTAACAAGCAGGYCAATAASTTGACCTGAACATTCGCAGAATGGWAATCAAAGATAACRTCTAAATCATCAATCACATCTGAAYGGAAGGCACCTTTCCTCCTCTCCATAAAACAAAGCCTGCCTATCCTTCACCTCATCCTCTCAGTAAGTAATCATATTATAGGTTGTATTTGGGCCAGAAGTGGTGAAATTTAACTCAGCTTTATTTTTGTACGAGCATTCGTAGCACTTGCTGTATGAAAGCCAAAATCATTCAGTTTTGCTTTATGCTGCTCTCCCAGTGTGGCCCACCACAAGACAACCATTTTACACAGTGTCACACCTCTTGTTGCAGAATCTATGGAAATGGCAGATCATATATGGAATTGGATTGCTTGTTGGTARGGTAAAGTTCTATACACTAAAATTATACTCACAATAGAATCCAAATGCTTATGCTATAAATACTCTGAGAGCTGAAGTGGACAATTTTTTCAGRAGCAGCTTTCAATCTTGTACCAGATAAGTCTACATTCAAAATTTTAAATATAAAACATTTCATGAGCACAAATGGTGGYATCTATTTAATCTGAGAGTGATGACAAAAACTTCACTTTTAGGATCCTAATTTGCTGCAACTGTGTTAAAGTATTATGCAGATATATATATAAAAACAGAGATTAATTGAAGTGCTGTTCATCAACGTGGACTGTGATACTGACAAAAAAACCCTCTGCATCATCTTCTGTATGATATTCTGTTGAGACTACAAAGAAAAGCTCTTATTCAGAAAATGGAGAATAATAACCCTTCTACAATTAAAAATGYCAAGTGTGTTCAAAGCTATGAGGTACCAATATGGGAAGGGCAAACAAAGCTGCTTACTGATTTAACAATTAAGGTAAAGCATGGAGGGTACTTACACAGTGACCAAGCTAAGGGAAGCAGAAGGGAAAAGAGTGAAATACATCAGTGCTGAGCAGGTAGAAATAAAAATGTAATTTTCATAGTTGAAATAATAAAAAAAAAATCAACCAAACAAGCAATATAAGATGATTAAGCTTTGCGGTAATATACCAGAAAATTATGGGAGCAAATGAAAAATGGAGGGAGAGGGAAGGAACATAGATTTCTCCTTCCATACTTGAGTACAGCTTGCCTGATGTAGGAAAGAAGAGTGCAAAGCTGAAGAATCAGCTTTCTAGCCCCCTTAACAGCATGTGCTTGCAGGAACTGGGAGTAGTGCTCACTGCTCCAAGCTTCCCACTGCACTTTTTCTGGGTGTAATTACCCTGCCCAGATCCCAGAGGGTCAGGGAGAGCTGGAGCAGGATCCTGAGGTGCTGGCCTGTTGAGAGCACTCCCAGCTGCTGGCACATCAACTTCCCTGCTGGTGGAAGCGTAACTTCTTTCCAAAGCACATGAGAATGAATAAAGCTCAGTGATGTGAAAAAAAAATGTTAAGGGAAGGGTCTAAGGAAGTGCTGTCAGTTTGGAGGGGCCAGCCACAGGAATGCAGCACCAAGCTGGGCTGGATTACTTTCTTTCTGTCACAAGAGTCAGCCATGACCACGTGTGCTTTGGTGTCCAATAAACCTAATAGTCCCTCAAAGGGCTGCTTCACATCCCATCCTGGGCACTATTTTATGAAAGGATAATGTTTTCTCTCCTGTCRGCCCTTGTTGATTTACATGCTAATTTATACTCTCATTACTTATATTTGTGTTTTATTGATTTATTCGTTTAAGGCTATGATCATAGGACCTCATTTTTATTACATTAATTACTCCTCCCTTTTCCTTCCGTCCTCTGAAAGATAAATTGTCATCCGTCTGATCCTTACACTCAGAAGTCAGGAGCATGTGTACTTGACTTAAAAGCTTTTCTGTTTGGAATTTACATGTAGAGCTCTTCAAAGCAATAATATTTTCAAAAAATATCAAAACAAACTATGAAATGCATTCACAATGATTTGGTTTTTCATTTGTAAGCAAATCTGTGCACATTTCAAAAGCAATTGACCACGAACCTAAGGCAAGGATTACTGCACCTCAACATGGTGAGGTTGGCATATCAAATGGCATGATTTCTACTTAAAGGGAAACCCCTATATTTGTAAGGCACTTCCAAAACAGTAAATACTCAGGTGGCATTGGAAAGATTTAACAAATGAGAGGCTTTTTTGCAGCTTAAAAAATGGGGAAGTTGGAGAAGACTGAGCCGAAACTGGTTCACATTGGTTTGGCAAGMGTTCGCCATGCAGTTCTCTGCATGATTTTGCCTCAGCTGGCTCCCAGGGTTGTGTCTGATCTTTTCTCATCAGCTGTAACCACAAAGGGATCACCCCACAAGAGTGTGGGCAATCCTGAGAAACAAAGGGCACAGCAAAGCACAGACCAGTGAGAGGAAACAAGATAAGGCAAATTGAGTTGTCACAATTGTTCTGACTTATTCTTGAGGCCACTTTCACAGTGYTTCTAATGTTAATAACTTTTACCCRAAGTTCCTTACTGTTCTGAATTGATTAATTGATTAGGAAAAGTGGAATTTCTCCCAAGGTTAAAAAGCAAACCTGCAGAAGAGGAAGCATGTCTTTGGTTCTGAAAGAAGACAATCGAACCACTGACATGCCTTCAGGGCATGAARCTTTCTTGGAGCCAGTCAAATTTGRAAAATCCTTCTGCTAACCACAGCATGTGTCATAYGTGTCATATGTGTCATATGTGTCAGAGGCTGCCAAGTATCCAGCACTCTGGCTCTGTGTGTTGCACAGCTGCACTGCAAAGAGGGTTTTGCCCACCACTGTGCTGATTATTTAGGATGCCCTAATACACATCCTTTTACCATAACTGCTTATGAKTTCTACCTTTCCCACAATTTTTAACTACAGAGGAAGAATATCTCGCCCAGTGGATCTCACAGGAATTCTGAAGTCACATCATTGCATATTTTGAACACATCCTGATAAATATTCCTTACCTCACAGCTACTGAGGTCTAAAGACACCTCCTTCAGATTGTGATTGCAAGCCAGGCCTAATAAAAGCGCTCTGAAAAAGATCAATTTTAGAACCATTTAAAAAAAAAAAAAAGGGCAGCTTTACATCATAATCCAAGTGATCACAGGTTAATACACCTATAATATAAAGAATGATTTCAAAACAACACAAGCTGAGCAGTTATTTCTTAAATGACAATGGCAGCACAAACCTGCCACACTCAGAACACTCCAGGAGCTTCAAAAACTGCAGGGATGCAAGGCTAATGAAGAAACCCTAAAGCTAATGCACCATCAACATTTAATAACACTCATTGGAGGTGAATTTTCTTCAACATTTGCTTTCAAAGAGCACCAAATGATTATAAATGGAGCATTCTCTCATACGACCATACCAATTCTCTGATTTTCCAAAAATTCAGGGAAAAAAAAGGTTTTTAAAATATGCAAGATGCTATGCAGCCAGCCATTTCAATCAGGCACAGTGCCTGTAGCACTCAAAGGMTGGAGCATGTTCCAGTATCACACAATTCTCCACTTCCATAACCCAACAAATATTCACAGATTTCAAAATGATGTTCATATACAATGGTATTCTTTGTCTTCAGGCAGAATGCAAGACAAGTGAAGTAACAACTAATTATGATTTTCATAAATCCGCTTTTAAAGTCCTACAGAARTTTGTTTCCACATGTAAAAGTTAGTGTTAATATCACACTGGTATTAATACTGTCAAAGAAAGCACAACAGTATGTGTAACAGAGACAGAGCAAACAAAATCTGTATATACCTTCTCGTATCTTCAGAATAGATGCAGCTTTGAATTAATAATTCAACAGAGAAACAGAAGGACTTCCTTCTTCAACTTCATTTCAGCCAAAAGCAAGCAAACCAAGTGACTGATGCATGGAGATAAAAMCCAATCCCTTCTGACAAGCCATTTGTCTGCACACTTGCCATGCAAATAGTGTGTCAAAGCTACATTTGAAATGTGTTTGCCCTGGGCAGGTTTTCATTTAAACCTATTTTATATCTRTCCTGCAGGTACAATCAGACCTTCCCTATTAACAAAGGCAAATGCATTGTGCTTATTTACTTCTTAAGCTATTAATACACAGACTTGGGGGGTGGGGKGAAAGTGAAAGCTCTCCCACAGTTCTCACAAATTGTTAGATGATCTTGTCTATATTTCCTACCCAAACATGTTTTTATTCAGTCAGTGTGGCCAATGATAACCTTGCAAAGAGCTTCCTAAACATGTTGAGGAAATGAAAAGGTACAGTGCAAGCATAAAAAAAATGCAGATTAGAAAAAGAGACACAGTGCTKCTTCAGGTGTACACTTTTCACAGGAAGAAAAAAGCAGTCCTTTTTTCCTCAACTGCAGTCCTATAAATTCATCCTAAACAAATCCCCTTATTTCACAATACTTTGCCATGAAAAAATCACCAGCATTTCAAGGGACTGAAGCCACAYATGTTATAGCTACACTTGGCCACTATGCTTGAATCACACACATGGCAATCCATGGAGAGGTCTTGTCAACCATTCATGATGCAGAACGCAAGAATTGGCCTTGCAATTAGCATTTGCATGAGAAGCATATCAGAAACTTGTCTTGTTACAGCACTGACAGATCAAAATACAATTTTGGCAATGTCTGTAAAATTCAACAAAAATGCCAACTTACACTTCAGCAAGGACAAGAGTACAAACTACCTCATTCAGTTAAAAAAATGAGTGAAAAAAAGAGTAAGCTGCAATGGAACATTAGCTATTTCACCTGTGTACAAGGTACACCCTCTCCTCATCTGCAACATGGCATCCTCACAGCTTTACTAGCAAACCTACTCCCTGAAAGGCTTGGCTTAAACTGTACAAGCAAATTCATGTCCTTCACAGACTGTCTTATTAACCAATATCTTGAAACTCACTGAGCTAGCACATGCCATTAAACATACCATGACTGTTGATCTAAAGGAACCTGATAAAGAAATGAAATAACAATTAATTAGGGGAATTTGGAACTCAGGGTGTCAGGTATCTGCATTTTATCTATTTTTTTTCTCTAGGAAGGCTTGATCTTGAATCACACATCCAACTTGGTCACCTCTCGTTGATGGACACAAACCAGGAACTTCTCCTTTACCACGGGACTGCTCCATTTCCCACATTGCAAAAGCTCTTGTACATGTGTCAATGAAAGATGCCAACAAAATACTATTATGACACACCATGTTTTTGTTTTTTGTTATTTTTCCTTCTTGGAGTCATGTGCTATTGCAGTCTTGGCAATGACGAATAAGTTAATCTGAAAAAAAGGCAGAAGATATTTCTATCTTCTTTCTTTAAGAAACCCTGTGATCTTGATGGTTTTGTAGAAGTTTTGTAATTTCTTGCAATTAAGATCAAAAGGCTAAGCAGCTGTCCCATAGTATAGCACATCCTCAGTCCATTTAACACCAGATTAATTTCCACAGGACACTTTTGAAGTGGATTAGTCAAGCCATGTAGGGTTTGAGAGGTAAAGCAAGGTGTCCTGCAGATCATAGTCCTCTGCAGTGCTGTGAAATACACTCAGACCAAACCAAAGGGAAAATTCAGCTGAGTGAAAAAGCACATCACAGAAATTACCAACAAGTACTAACAGCTTCTGTCCTACCTCCTAAGCAGAGGTGAATGCTGTCATCAGAACAAAAGCAGCCCAGGCCAAAACACCAGACAGCTGAGAGTGGCATGGACACTCTGAGATGATTCATGTCCAACTGGACTTTGGAAAGATTCCCCTCCCCAGAGCTTTCTGTGCAAGTGAAAGAGGTTTCTGCTCCCAGCTCATCCTGCACTCCCCATCATGGCCTCTTTACTTCCATCAACACCAATAACTCCCTCGAACCCAATTCAGTCAAATTGAACCAGATTATCTTATGCATTACTAGCAGCAGGTTTTTGCTAATGCAGATTTTGGCTTTGGACTAGGAAGATAMCATTTGCTGCCCAGCTGGCAGTCARGGGCTCCCAACTTTTTGGGATAAATTAATATAATAACATGTTCCATGAGAACAGGCAAGTCAATCCAAAATTCCTCATACTGTAAGAGATACTCAACATGCCAAGAAGAGACACTTAAAGAACCTTAATGTTTGGTGCTTCTCACCTTCTTTAATCACTGGAGATATACTCAATACCTCACAATATTCTCTTTTTCCTTTTTCTCTTTATTGGTATATTTGTTGCAGCAATACTGTCTTCTGTAGTAGTCACATCCATCCTTGTKTTTCCTCCCTGCTGCCCTCCAGCACAGAATCAACAGCTCTAAATTATTCAGAATCAACTATATTTCTCAAAAATTGCCTTCTGTTTGAAAACACATCTATACCACACCTTCCTAATACTAAGTCTAAGCAAGCAAGACAGCAACCAAGGGCATAACACACAGAACCAAGTGAAAGATCAGAGCTAATATGGCTCCTGAACATGATTAATCAGATGCACTGGATTGAAATCCATCAGGCACTTCTTGGTGGTGCCACACAACAGGATGAGAGGCAACAGGAAGACTCTGATGCACAGGAAGTGCCACYTGGACATGAGGAAGAACTTCTTTACTGGGCAGGTGACTGTGCACTGGAACAGATTACCCAGAGATGAGGTGGAATTTCCCTCACTGGAGATACTCAAGAACTGTCTGGACACAATTCTGTGCCRTATGCTCTGGGATGACCCCGCCCGAGCAGGGAGGTTGGACCAGATGAGCCCTTGTGGTCCCTTTCAACCTACCCCATTCTGTGACTCTGTGATGTGGTACTGTTCTCTTCAACATTGAGCTGCATTGCTAAAAAATACTCCAAAACAGCGTACACTACTCTTTCTGCTGTGGTACTCAACGCTCTTCCCTCCCTCAGCTTCCCCCAGATTGCAGCAAAAGCTTTCCACTCCATGCTCACAAACTACTCTTTATATCCCACATCTGTGATTTTGCCATCAACTCCTGTTCATTGGATATCCCCCCTTCCCCTTCCCTGTTCTTCTTCAGGAGGAAAGCTCCCAACCACACAAGGATACATCCACGCCCATGTACACCTGTATCCACACTAGGATTCTGAGTTAGTGAACTCAGAATGTCTGGGTGTCTACCATGGATATGATTATGCATGTTTTAATGTGTATTAGCATGGAATATGACACTTTGGAAAGGGTCCTCTCTTTAATTAAGACAAAAAACTACAAGGATTCTGCCAGAATCACAGAARRACCTATCTAGATTAAACCTATCTAYCTAGGCCTATCTTGACTTTAAAACACACTTTTAAATTTTGTGTCTGAAGATTTCAACACAGTTCAAACCCACACACATCACAAGAAGGGTGACAYAGTGGTTCACAATTTCCCTCAGCCTGCAAAACCTGTTAGTCACAGGATGGGTGACACACAACAAAAAGACTCATTCCACTTAGCATTCCAAGAAATGGCTGTTGCCTCTTCCCCTGAAAGGAGAACAGAGCCCTGTGCAATGGATTTCTCCTCCCCAACACTGCAACAGGTTCAGTTTCATTATGGCTGCTGCAAGAATGCAGTCCCAAAGGAATGGTGCTCACACAAGCCTATAATCCCATTTCACTGTGGAGCAGTTTTGTTCATAAGCCACAAAGGAAGAAATATATCCCAAAAAAACATTGACAGAAGCTAAACAACTGTGACATTCCCAGAGCAAAAAATATGATTAATAGTCTCAACTGTGAGATGGAAAGAACGTTTTATGAATGTGTGGCCATCACAAAATCCACCCTTTTAATATCAATAATGTACAATGGGGTAAAAGAGAAGAAAGCAAATTTTTTCCCCTTCTTTTTTAATATGAAACACTAATATAACAACAATGCAAACTAGGTTTTAGGCACAGGAGAAAATGCAATTAAATTCTTACTTTAGAGGCTCAGGAGGGAGTTTAGTTCCTGAAAGGTTAATCTGCATCAAAGCAAGTGAGCTGCTGAAAAACTGTTTGAAGGAGGGAGGGACTTCTTTTCCTTTTCTGTAAGTAAACAAATTCATGAARAAGCAGCATTTAGACACTCCTCATTCCAATAAATAATGAATGCAAGCCATCAGAAATGCAATGATCTTTTACATGTTTAATTGCTTTACCTTCAGCAGTTCTGTAATCAGTGGCTTTCAATTAGCTCAGAATTATAATGTCATCAAAATGTTGATTCAACAAACAATCCTCAGCATTGCACAGAAGACATTACTGTCTACCTTCTGTTTGGTGAGCCACAAAGGATGATCAGTTAGGTCTGGTTCATAGTGAACATACATCTCACCAGAAGAAGATCAAATAGGACATGAACAAAACCCTTAAATTGCTTTTTCACCRCTAGAAATAATTACTCAGTGCCAGAGTACTTTACCATCAATTAGGTGTCATCTCTAATCAAGACCCAAGGCATCAATCTGAACAAAATGGAAGCTAATATTTCCTAGCAAGTACTCTAGAAAGTAAATGTTCAATCTCAAAGACTTTCAAAGGGAGTTCCTCCCAGAAGACAACAAAACAAGAAAAGAAGCATTTGTAACCATCATCAAATAATGAAAAATACGAACTTTAAAAATCATATTGAAAGAGGAATCAAGTYAGTCAGACTTCAAAGCCTGGTGCTATGCCTTTTAGAGACAAAAGATACATATAGACTTTCTGCTGCATCAGTATCACAAAAACACATATTAGACAAGGTAACTTACTTTACAGACCTTTAGCAAAGAGCAGAAAGGGAAAGAAAATATTTTGCTTAGAATAAATAGTGCCTATTTTATAGAGCTCTAAGACATCTAAGGCTTTTATGAAAAAGTTTTAGATTTTTTCTTAAAAAGAAAGGTGCTACATCAGCGCAAGAATTTATAAATCAAAATATTGCAGGAGTTAAGAGTAATGCAATTTAAACTGTACCTGTGAGAAAACAGAGTCCTAGAGAGGCTGAGGACAGCTAGATGCTGAAGACATCCACGAAGGAGGGCTCCACAYACCTGGTTCAAAATAAGGGCGATTCATTTTACTTTATGTCAACCAAAAAAAGCACCGAGGGATAAAAAGTGGGGAATGCTTCCTTGGTATTGAAATATCCAGAAAAACAGTCTTTACCATATCTAGCGCACACTCCGTGTTGGATAAATCCAGGTGAACAAGGGCATTGGGCTGGGCCAAAAAATTGTACAGGCTCTATAATTATTGGACAAAAAATATTACATATGTTAATTTTTATATTATGACAACAATTATAGGATCACTACCTGTCATTACATTTTAAGCTTTTACTATAAAATTGCCGGACCTGTGGCTAATCAATACAGCCTGTTTAACTTTTGTTGGCCATCATTTTTTAAAATARTAGTGGGAAAATGGTGTTATTAGTAGGCAGTGCGTAAAGAAACATTTCCCARCATTTSTCTTAAAGCACAGGTCTTGAGTTATTTCATTTAACTTCTGCAGCAAATGAGAAATTATTTTGTTAGAAATACTTTGCAATGTCACTCAGACTTCTGTTACATTTCAGAAAGGCTAATTGGTTTGTAAGTTAAAGCCGACCCTTTAAAGCATGAAGAAAGCAACTAAATTGCACCCAAAATCCACAGTTATTTCTGAATATCAGCTGCACATTACAGGTTTAAGGGAGAATATGAACAGGTAGCAAGATTTTAACATTGATGCCTTCAATGTATAGAACACRTCATGTAAATGTTAGTGTGTGTAAAACTTACTACACACTGTTTTATTCTGGGCTCTTTTTAGTCTTAGAGAGCAACATAGAAAGATAAAAGTGTGACCTAATTCACAGAAAAGTGGAAAGCTTGACTCCACATGAAATCCAGCCAAACACTGCATGCTTAACATTTCTAAAATAGATCCATCTTCCAAAAATTAGGTCATTTAGCCCTATACCTACAATGCAAGAAAGGTCTCCACTTGAAAAATTCCTGTGCTTTCCTAGGGTTTATTTTAATTGCTAAATAACAGGATTTCCTTGCTTCTGTTAGAAAACTGTTCCACAGATTAAGAGACTTCAATATTAATAATCTTTATCTTTGAACCATCTCTSTSKSRSRSKMWRARAAMMCCWCWYTTYWCMYWTWTMTCYYMWAAWAYWKTKKKKRKASMYYWKAKWTYTYTYYACRCWCCYYWMCMAARKYWKWMMWTTTATTTTACATTGTGKTTTTATGTTATTTGCTATGTCACTCTCTCAGAGTGATCACTGTGTGTCTTTACTTACATTTAACTATTTATTTTCTATCTTTAAAACCCTGTTGTCCAACTGACACTTTCACCTCATGTTTGAAAAGGCTAGCTCTCTGAATATACTGATGAATCTGCAAGTAAGACATGTGAAAAAATCATAAAGTCATGTCTGATTGCACTTTAAATGATGAGATTGGTTGACTGTAGTTTTGCATCTTCTAGCTGTTTTAATACTTAAAATCCAAAACCTGACAGTTACATGCACACTAGTTTTGACATGAAAGAGAAATACAGATATAATAGTAAAAAAAATGAATTCATACAGGTTGAGAAATAAGTGGATTTTGTTACAGAGCTGCACCTCCATGGAAATTGATAAACTGAACTAAGAAGTCTAAAAAATAATTACATTCTTCAAAGAATCATAAGTTTCAACAGCATGTGTCGAAGAGGTGCACAGATTTATTTATACAAACAAAAATACTGAAAAACAGAAATTAATTCTTTCCAAGTCAAAAGAAATAATTTGCTTCCAGCCTTCTAATGAAAAATTTAKAATACACTCATCACTATAAAGATGATGAGGGTTTTCTAATGGTGTTTTGGTCCCTTTCAAACAGAAGTCAGAATGGTAAGTCCACTGAAAAAAAATGGTACCCTTGCATTTTTCTCATTTATCAATAGAAGACAAAGACTAAAAGCACAAACTACAATTACATGGATTTTCTTAGTTGTGTGGAGCAGTTCTCTGACTATACACTGAAGAACAGAGATACAATAGTTATTTTCTATCCCTATTAAAACTGTATAGAAATAAAGGCCAAATAGGATTTTTAAAAAATGGATTTTGCCTTTCTCTCAACCATGAATTAAAACACCTATTCATTAACTCCCAAGTGAGAGGAAAGTGCTTACTGAGAGATCATCTCCGCGGAGCGCGTTCCCTGAGATGTCAAGATAGACGAGCGTGTTGGCGATCAGCGAGTTGGCACTCAGTGACTGGGAAAGGCTGTTCACCCCTGCCAAAAACAGGGCACAACACTGCTTAGACAGCTCTACACAAAACTGGCCCAMACCCTGCAAGTGCACAGTTTCAGTGAACACACACACAAATGTTTAATGACTCCTATTGCCATCACTGTGCTGCAGCAGAGGAATACAGATCACCAGGCAGGTATGASACCCTGCCCTGACACAGCATCCCCCAATTCTGCCTGGACCACGCTCCCCCARATTCCCTGATGGAGTCACAGTGTGTTAGATATCCCAGATCCAGGATCCATTTTCAAACAGATTTTAAAACCACAGTTCACTCCATAATGTTGAGCCAATGTCTTCCTACAAAAAATAACATTTAGCTTAAATATCTGTGGAAGTAGATGAAAGTGTCTGTGGAAGACCAAGTACATTAACAATTATAATTGCTGGAACTTCAAAAGCAACTGACGAGACCTAGATATTAAAAATATTTCAATTAACTATTTGCCTGTAATTCCATAAAAACAGTTAATTAAAATATCAAGAGATTCATAAAGACTCTCAGTTGCTTATCAGAACAAACACATATTTTTCACATTAAAATTAAAAAGCCCACATTGGGAGAAAACCAGTCAGAGCTTTCTTCCACTGAAATTTTTCAGCTTTTCAAAATATAAATTAGGACATGGCTATTTCTGATTCCTTCAAATCTAACTTTCATCTGAGGGCTCTGCAACTTATCATCAACTTCTCAATTTATTGTACATGGTTATTGTTGCCTTTCAAGCACTACATGTGTGTATTTCTTACATGTATAAGCACCACTGTATCCTTTAGTTGATGCTGCAGTTTTTTTAGGTGCCTGGCAAAAGCTATAAAGAAGGGATGTGACCTACTACACAACATTCAATGATTTCTCAAAGCTCTTCAGTGAAATTGGATGGGCTTTCAATGGGTGAAACACATCCAGTCTTTACTTAAAAACTGTTATGAAACTGAAAGACAAAAATACCCATGTCGTTGCTTTAATTTATTTGAGCTTTCAAATAATAAGTAAGTCTCCCATGTCAGTAGTACAGCTCCTGGTTTCAGCAGGCTTTTGAAACTGAAAAGTATCAAAGAACAGCAACACCTTTGTCAAGTCTCAAATCTTTTCCACTCAGTGTCATTTTTCTTTTAGCCTGAGATTGTGTTGTTTAATCTCCATCCTATTGCTGAAGATAAACAGCAAGCTAATGCTTTTTGAAACTTTGAAAGATCTAAAAGCTCTATTTAAACATTTGACCTTATGGCTCAGGATTCACTTTTGTGAACCTTGTCAAGAGCATTCACAATCAACAAAAAGGAATAGGAACAAATGTAATTTTGTCCTGGTTGCTTGATGGTACTTGGTTGTCAGCTGGGCTCCAGCTGGGTTWAACTATCAGTAATTCAGCATGTACAACCAAGAACCAATCCCAGGAACGCAAAAGCAATGTCTGAATTTGAGGGAGAAGAAGTGCTAAGAAAAAATTCATAACATTGCTACTTGTTTCATGCTAAGAAAGGGCCAACTGCTCAAAATCAACCACATCAGTGAAGGCAAACAGTGTGATTGAGGTTTTTTTTAATTAGCCYCTGGCTTGGGCTCACAAAAGCAAGCTCTGTCTTTGAATGAGTATACTTGAATTTTCCATTTGACCAGAATCTTCAAATCAATAAATTTATGTTTGAACTTCACCTTACCTCATGCTATACTCTAACAGTAATCTCACTTTCATTTGCAGACAATCTTCTATGCTCTTTTACCACTCTCAGGAGGTTCAGACTGTTAATAGCTCTCAGGAACTCTGAGATACAATATTTGAAGAAAGATCAGCTGGGAAGTTGCCACCTGAACTTCCCCTGTCAATCTTAGAAACTTATCTCAAATAGAAAGCACTTTTAAAATAAGGTCAAAACCTGTGAGGGGTTGTTCTGAATTTCTGAAAAGCTCAAAATAAATAAATTAAAANGAAAAGAAAAGAAAAGAAAAGAAAAGAAAAGAAAAGAAAAGAAAAGAAAAGAAAAGAAAAGAAAAGAAAAGAAAAGAAAAGAAAAGAAAAGAAAAAGAAAGGCTGGAGGAAAAAATCCATGCACTTTGGAGTCTACTGAATCCAAGATCCAAGGTCTCTTTTAGAGAGAGAAAAATACTTTTCCCCACGGAAAGTATTACAAGTTCAAAAATAGCTTCCCAAGTTAAAACCAAATCAGTACTGTCTTCTAAAGTTAGAGAAAAATTGACAAAGACAGCTTTGCAACAACCTGAGTCGCTTCAGAGTTGTAAGGGTTGTAAGAATTCCCATTTTAAGATGTGGCATATACTATTTTTAAGGAATACTGAGGAGCTGGCCATGGGACAACATTCATGGTAACATTTTTCTCTGAAGGTCATTCATGTGACATCAGTATTAGACATACYGGAAATTATTTTCAGCTTTTGCTTAAAGATCATCTTTTAAAAGCATGCTAAAAATCTTCAAATTCTTTTCATAACCTCAAAATTCACTTTCACTGACAAGAGCTGTGTGGGTGAACTTCATCAAGCTGACATTTATTCTTTATGGAAGATGGAAATGTAGCTAGAGTGTTCTCTTGACTCAAACTTCACAATCACTTGCTGAAATATTTCAGATCACATGAAGAAAAGTACAGAATGAATGAACACACCAGAACTGCACAAATTTGTGTTAAATTTACAAATATCTCATTTCAAGAATACGTGTTACGTTAGTCAAGATTTTTAATTAACTGATTGTCACCAAAAATGGAGTTAGCAGTAGAAAACAACAACCTCAGAGTTTAATAAATTATTTTTAGTGAAAATCATTATTTAATAAATTCACCCTAGGATTTACTGTTTACTTAAGCATAACAAGAGCCATTAGGCATTCATAATAAAACAAAAAAAGTCTTTTACCCCACCCATATTTTCCCAGGTCAATTCTCGAAGCTAAGGAAAACACAGAATCTGCACTTCACAGAGCAGTAATTAAGAGGGTAAAAGGGCATCTATCTGTTATCAACTAATGTCCTTCATGCTGTTAACTCAGTCATCTTTTCCAGGTCATCAACATCTAYGAAAAAGAAGCAATAATGTGTGGTTTTTCTATTTTTAACACTCATCATCTATACAGGAGACCCTGGGTTTTTGCAGTCTGTTTAAGAGGTCACTGTGTCTATTATTTGTAAAACAGAAATGCAAAAAATCCTGAAAGCTTCTGACTTGTGTTTCACTGCTGTTATCACTTTTTAAAAACACAAACATTTCAATTGCAATATCAAATCAGAAATTTGTAAATTATAAAACAAAGAGCAAGTCACTCACCAGCCATTGTCACAATGCTTAGTTTCATAAAAAAAAAAAAAAACTGTGTGCAAATTATTTGGAAATTTCCCTACACATTTTTGCTTCAGATATTTTTTTGAAGCACATATGAATCACATTGTTTACATTAATCCTAATTTTAATCTTCCTTTACAATACAGATTTCAATCTTAACTCTTACAGAAGCAAGTCAGAGTTTATCCAAGTGCTGAAGGGTTCCCAGAACCCAGCCCATGGTTCAGCAACCCAGGACTGCAAAAAAGCAGTTGCACTGTTGAGAAAATGCAAGCAAATAATTTACAAAATTAATTTGTTTATAATCTGATAAGACAAAGTATTATTACTATGTAAGTGTGAAAGTTTCAGAACAGAAAARGAGGCATATTTATAAAACATACCTTTAGGTGACAAGGAGGTTTTAGATAAATTTAAATGCTTCAGTCCCTTTGGAAGTTTTGCAAACTGGACGCTCAAAGATGACACACCTGTCAGGGGAGCAAAAACAAAATAGATGTTTTCAGGTTAACTGTGTGACCTCAGGTTTTCCCAGCAAATCTCAGCACGGGCAAACTGCACTGGTGACACCAGAGCAGGAACTGMACTCACTGTGCAGGTGGGCTCTGATATTTTATGATCCAAAACCTTGGAAATTACTGACATAATCAAGATCCCTACTTTGCTAACCACTGAACAGATAGAGAATTATGTTAACCATCAGTAATCTTTCTTAATTAGTTTAAAAACTGGATAATACACACATACATCTGAGAAGGAGTCAAAGCAAAGCTATTACACACATCAAACAGTCAGCACTTGGAAAATCTGGAAGCTTTTTGTTTCAGAAAAAAAAAATTTAAAAACTCTAAGCACGAACTAAAACCCAACAGTGGTGCTTCACATGAAACTTCAAACTATTTTCATTTGCTTTTAAAAGGAAGAGCTATTAAGGCAAGAAAGGCACCCACATTAGCTAACATCACCCTTTTTTCTGAGGCAAGCCCTAAGACCCTGAAACCTCTACCAAGTCATAATGGACACTTAATTCCCTTACGTAGCCTGCAGGCTACCAGCCAGAACAAAAGCTTGGAAATGCCACAACCACTTGCAATCCTAAACAGTAAAAACCTATTAAGATGCTGACACAGACTGGACTATCTCAGCACAAATTCAACAAAAGAAAAAAACCATTTTCATTAAAGCCTTTACTCAGTGAGTCCAAGTTCCCCACTCCATAAATTTAATGCTCCACTTTAAGCAAAAGGTTGAAATTTGATTAAGAGGGCAYGTCCTAAATAACAATGGAACTAAGCCGTGAAATATTTATTAGAGCAATAAATCAACATAGAAACTCCAGGCTTAACCTGAGCTGTGAAATACAGTCCTCTCCAGCAACTTACTTGGCGAGAAAGGGGCAAAGAGAAAGAGGATAAAACCTTTTACTTGATTGAAAACGTGGTAAATTAAGAAACTGATATCCTTTTCCACATACACAGACATGAAACAGTCTATGAAATTGTAGACCATATACCTTTGTTTACTCTGGTTTTATTAGGTTTTACTTATCATTGATAATGWAAGAGCCAGCTACCTTGCAGATACTGTGGGAGGGTTTTTTTTTAATGCTCTCTCTGAAAGCATGTTGCATATGTTAGAGAAAGGTGCAACACACATGCAGCTCAAAACAACACACTGCTTTTTATTTATATTGCTAAAATATTAGACCCATGAGGCCTTGAAATTATTTACTGCAAAGTACAATAACCAGAATTTTTACCAATYTTCAGCAAGAATGAATCAAATCATACTAATAGGATTTCCTTTCATAGCTCTATAASTACAATCAGTATCACTAAGGATACCCCAAATGTAATTTTTGATGTTAAACATTTTGATTAAGACATGCAGCAAATGKTTTTACCTTATCATCTTTGCATTTAGTAACAATCTGCAGGTCAGTTATTGTTCTAGCCAAGCTGAACTATTTTAACATCTTACTAGAACTGGGGGTTAAGTTATAAGATACAGGATTTAAGAGCAAAGAAGAATGACTGCTTCTGATTACTCAGGCCCTTGAACAGCCTTTAAGTCACACATTTTTTGCTAATGGCATAATAGAGCTGAGAGTTATAATGCAGAAGTGGAATTAGCTGTATCCAGGCACACAGTTTGGAATTTGAGTACCACTAGGCTTCACTATGTTTGTTTTACATTATTTTTAACAAAATATGAGATCAAATTCTGATCTTACCAAAGCCTAAAGCAAAGCTTCCATCACTTCAGCGTGGCTAGATTTTTCAAGACAAGACTGATAATAAATTTTCCAGGTAGTCAGTCTCACAAATATTGACAGTACCATAAAGGACAGCTAATCAAACAAATGAAGAGACTGCTCTCAGTAAAAAAAAATAGTTGCATATAAACACTGCTCTACATTTAAACTGAAGCCAGGTCCTATGCCTTAGGAAAACTTAACCCACTTCCCCTCTTGCTGGAACACAGAAAATTTCATTAATGTCATAATATAATGCCTTCACTTTCAGGTACTCAACAATGTATAATAGCTTAGTGTATGTTTGTGTTTAAACAAAGTACAATATGTTGTTCTCCAAAAACACACAACTCTGTGATTTCCCTTAGAACTGCAAAATCATCTAGTTGAACTTCCAGTTCCTRCAGGTGACTTTCAAAAGGTATTTTCCAAATTCCATATGTTGGTATGAATCTCCACTTTTACTTGTGAAATCCTTCCTACCACTCCATTTCACCAAAGTCAAACCTACCAGGGAATATCAGAACCACAGGACACTTAAAATTTTCCTGAACTGAAAAGTTGCAGTATTTGCCTATTGCAATTTTATAGTTAATTTCTCTTTAAGTATTCTATARCCTATCTAATTCTCTAATGAAAAGGTCAAATCTTAATTACATATTTGATAGGAGAGGCTGAAATAATGAAAAAAAAAACCCTACTAATTGCTCCAAGCTGCAGTTTCTTGCATTTCATTCGATACTGCAGAGTACTTTGAATCTATGGGTTTGTTGCAAAGAAAGCAACCTGATGGATATGTTTGAAAGAAGCAAAAAAAATCCCCTGCACTCTAGAGTACCCCATGTTTGGTCAATTGTTTTGCTTCCAAGATAAAAATGAGTTGTTTTGAAAAAATCCCTTTCAAATAACACAATCTAAATACACTTCTTCCAAAGCAGAATCAACAATGCAACAGCCTGTTTTCCAGCTTACAACAGAAATTTCTGTCAAATGCATTAGGCCTATGGCACATTGAAATAATAACATTCTTCAGCAAAGCACTGGCTTTCATGTGATATGAATTCTTAACGAGGACAAGCAATAATCAGCAGGCAARAGGTAATCAGAAGAGTTAAAGCAATTCATGTGAACAATTTCAAATAAAAAACGACTCAGAATAGGTTAAAAACAAAAACATTATCATACTTGCTTCTAGTCAAAAGGAGAGTGATACAGAAGTAGACAGGAAAACAAAAACCCTTCCCAGGTATTTTTCTCCTCACTGAACCAGCAAGAAGGAAGAGACACCTATAAAATTCTGTGTTAACAACAATCTGAGTCCATCATGTTGTAACCAAGATGAACAGCTTTTCTATTTTGAATCATGACAGCAAAGAGAATAGAAAATTTCCCCCAAACAAACCAAATAAAAGAAGAAAAGGTTCACTGTGTAAAAYTCTTATTTTTCTTCTGGCCCAAGAGGAGCACAAGATAGTCTGATCCCAGAACACTGTGTGCCTGGAATGCATTAAGTGAAGCAAATGGAAATCTCACATGGGCAGCGCTGAAGGGTCAACTCCAGACTGAAAGAATGTAACCTTATTTTAAAAATAAATGCCTCTTGGGTGAAAARAGAGCAGACAAGGGAGAGGAATGACTTGATATGTACTGAAATCATGCCTAGCGGTGCCTAGTCTGAGAAAAGCTGAGCTGTTCAGCTTGATTTTCCATCTTGTGGAGTTAACAGCACTTTGCTCCATAAGAATGCCAGTTATGCCAGTATTATTGAACATCACCAAGACCTCACAACAGGACAGGCTAGCACAGAGCTGAGAAAAAGGAATCATTTTCATACTGAAAATAAATACGGCATTATGGCTGAAATAAAAACACAAAACCACCAGAAAAATGTAATCCAAGAAACAAAGTTGCTTTGTGCTTCATCTTTCAACTACAAATTGAAAGGCAATTACAATGCCTTTAAAAATGCACACCACTTTTTCTTGTTACTCTCTAGTCCTAAACAATCACTCTGTTCTATCTTCCTTTAAAATCCAGGATTGGTTTAAGACATTAAATTATTTCTCAACACACCAATGGATATGCATAAATCAAAAAGAGTAGCAATTCTCATTTGTGAACAACAGAAATTTACAGCAGCATTATGGACAAAACAATAACCTATKATTCAGGCAAAGCTGAACAGAGCAGCAACAATCCTCCTATTACATTTATAAAAAGAGAAAAATGTAAATGTTACAGTACCTCTATCTTCAAGTGGATTGCTAGCAAGGTTGATCGTATGGAGTCCTGAGTTGGGGTTATGGGCTAGGGCACTGGCTAGTTTCTGTGCAAAATCTCTGCAAAAAAAAAGAGAGGGAGAAGGAATCCATCCTGTTATCTCCTCTGTCAACAGCACATTCAAAGGCTTAAAAGCATCAAGGGATTACTGGCCACAAGTGGCCTGTGCTACTGCAGAGCRCTGACTGATTCCTCATGGCTCTCTACAATGCTTATCTGGCTGATTTGCTCTCTTTCACAGGGGGTTACTTCATTATTTATTCATTCTGTGAGCTAAGAGACTGAAGAGCATTCAATCAAAGCCCAAAATGCTTTTGACAGAGATCTGCAGGTATAAAATAGGAGTTACACAGAATAACTTGAGCACATCTTCCACCTCTCTCCACGCCACAGTRGTGGGAGATCTACACCACCTTGACTTACACATCCTCCTTCACTCACAAGCCATCCTGCTCACTTGCAGCAGCTTTCTGCCAATAGTCACTCAAACAGAAGGGCTTTGCAGCATATCCAGAAATATTTCTAACCTTATAAAACAGCAGGAATAGCCCTCTCAAAGAACAGCAGCACACTGATGAACCGATCTTTTGCTTTCTTTTACAGTGAGAAGCATCAAAGCGCATGACTGGCTGATCACAGTCCCAGYAATGGATCYGAGAGAGATGTGTCAGTTCTGCATKGCTGACAACAGCCAGGCCAGGTAGCACAGACAGCTCTGAAGTACCCTTAACCAGCAGGGGTGGGTGGATGTGGTAGCATGGCTTCTGTACCAAACCCACTGGAGAGGCAAAGGAGCACTGCCCTGTCTGTAAGTGCTTTGCTGCAGCTGGGCTGCCAGCACCCACAGCACTCTGCTCAAAGCCAGCTTGGGTTTTCTCACACACCACACTGCCAGACTGCTGGAGACATTCCTTGCATTAAGTCACAAGGCTGGTGTCTTATGAGCTCTAAAACAAATCCTCAAATCTGTTCCYGTACCAATTGGGAAGTTATCATGTAATATGGGACTAGACCTACTGTGTGCTTTTGACGAAGTGGGGCTATAACTTCAGAGTTCTTTCTTCACCTAAGTTAGACACCAAGATAGAAAGCAAAAACATCTCTTGAACTTCCTTATTTCTCTCTCTCTCCTGTAGGTCAGTGATGGAGAATTACCAAAACACTAACATTGCCCTCTTTCCTAGGAGCAGGTCCTGCCTAACATCAAGATCTGTACCAAGAGCCACAGTGGAGGTAACACCCTCTTCTTGTATCTGAAAAGAGAGAAGACTGAACAGCAATAGCCTCAATAGCTTTTGGTTATCTGCAGGTTCAAAATTTACTGGAGTACAGAGATGCTCCAGGGAAGCTTATTTTCCTTTGAAACCCTATGTCCTGTCCTTTGAAACCCCCTGTCCTTCAGGGGCTAGAACCGATTCCAGCACTGCAGATGCAGGATGAAGAGCTGCCTTCAGGAAAAACATATTTTTTTCCTAAAATACAAGCAGCATGTGAATACAAACACTCAACAAAAAGAACTTCTGGACTTGAAACTTTGCCACCTGACAGGCCCCAGGGTCTCCTGCTTTGCTAAAAGCTGCTGCTACAGAAGACTATGAACCTCCTRTAGGTCCTCAGCTACATTTGCTGACACTCTGGAAATCCTCCAGCATTTCAAGTGGCACTAGATGCCTGCCCTTAGGCAGCTGAATAAAGCTCCTCATGTCCAGCCAAGAAAAATGAGGTTTTGAGTTAAAAAGCAACAAACCCTTTCCTCTTGAGGAGTTCCCTCCTCTTCCTCTTCCTTTATCCCTAACAGATTCTTGTCATTACAGTACTTTGCCTGTACCTCCAGGCTTGTTTACAAACTSTGCTCCAGCTTTTGCCAGCAATATAGGCAGGACTACCCAAACTTTTTGGGCAACTAGAGTGTGTGTGAACTACTTAGCAAAGGCACAGCAAATTGACTGTCACCAGAAAGCACTGGATTATCTACACTAGACTCACAGGSCTCCAAGGCTCATTTTGGAAAAAATAATACAACAAATAACACACACTCCCTGTGCAGCCTCTGCCATGAATAGAGGCACCTTGGCTGTGCTCATGGGGGAACATCTCTTCCCCTCCTTTGTTCACTATTTGTTTCAAGTYATAAAATTTATTACTTCTTTTGGCTGCACACTTACAAACAGAGCACACAGTGTAAGGCTGAAAYTTTCTATAAAACATCAAACTTGCTMTATAKGTATTACMCAGCCATGCTTGRYTGAATGAGCTTATTCAGGCTTGGAGGTAAAGCCCCAAAAAGATTCAATTTAACTATATATATGATAGACTAAGAGTATTTCATCAAGGGTAAGAATACCACCGATCTGGAAATCTCAGACAAAACAATTCCTTGAGATCTGTCTAGACAACATCCCTRTAAAAGAACAGAGAGGATGTGTGGGAGGAAGTAACACTATTAGRTCTAAGGACATTAAGACCCTGTCAAGAAAGGGAAGATAAGACTCAACMTCACTGCCAAAGGCTCTCTGGATACCAGCAACAGGCACTTCTGTTGTTGCCCATTTCACAGCTGTCCACCCCCATTAGAACAGGGCTGCACAGGATGGTGTGAAAAGAGGCACAGACATTCTGCCTGCCAGCTTTCAGAGAGCACCTGGGTGCAACAAATAAACCACTTGCACCAGCTCCTGCAAACAAGCTCTGCAGACTGGAAGGTCTATCTTGAAGCTCCATGGAAATCACTGAATATCCTGAGTTGGAAGGGACTCCCAAGGATCAAGTCCAACTTCTGGTGCTGCACAGGACACCCGAACAAACCCACCATGTGCCCGAAGTTGCTGTCCAAATGCTCCTTGAGCTCTGGCAGGGTTGGGGCCATGACCAGTGGCCTCGGGAGCCTGTTTTCAGTGCCCAGCCACCCTCTGGAGGAAGAATCTTTTCCTGATATCCAGGTCCTTGAAATTTAGCATCTCCTGAAAGAGCAGGCCAAGGACTGCTCCCCCATATACAGCCTGTGCCTTCAGGCCAAGCTGCAAAGCCTGGAAGACACCAAAGTCCAGCCTAAACAATCAGCTGAGCTGCCTGCTCAGAAATCAATATTCTGGTTATCGCATATTATCTCATTCCTCTAAATTGCCTCAGGGATTCATCCTTTTTTCAAGCTCATTTTCTTGGGTCAGCCTGAATTACTCTCCTCTCCCTGAAATCTGGACATCACCTATGTTAGTTAAAACACTTAGCAAAAAATGATTGCTGTATGCATTGAAGCCTTCCAATGTAAGCTAAACTGCATCCTTTATGTGCAGTTAAAAGTAACAGCAATAGGAATAAAAATACCAAGATCATCTAAACTGGCACAAATCTTATCGGGCAGCATCTTTCTCTTGACATCCTGTTTCTTCCAACAGGAAGTTCCTGCTTCCCTAGTCCTGCTTATTACTGCTACTGAACAATAGCAGCAGTAGTAGTAGTAGTAGTAGTTGTTTCATCATTTGGGAGGATGACAAGTGTTTATGAGGCTGTGGCCCAAACCAAGTCACAGAGATGAGTGGCTGGAGGTGGAAAAGAAAGGAATCGTCTTAAACCGACACTGCTGCAGGAAGAAATATGCTCTTGCAGCTGCTTGGGTTATTTCTTACAGCTTTTTTTCTCAGTAGCTCTTTCTTAACCCTGGTTTGGCATTCTATCACAGCTCATTAAAAATGACTGGTCTGTGAGCCACGGGAAGGAAGATACGAAGCAACAACAGGATCTCTAGCACACAGACATGAAAAATGGCAAAACTGACAATGCATCCTTGGCAAAAACAGACAGACARTGTTGATAAGAACAGATACACACCAAGGCACAATGCCAAACACTCTCTATGGAGTTGGAGACACAAAAACCAAAGTCACAAGTTGATTATCAGTCAAGTCTTGTTAAAACTGAAATCAGTTAATCCAACTGTGATAAATGAAGGTAGGCAATATGCAAAGGTAGTCAACATATCCTTCAATATTAGTGATTATCACTAGATTTTGTGGCACATATTGGAAGAAAAATGAGATTAAAATCTGGGGCTTATRTTTGAATGACAGCTATTTAAAGCAGTGCACTAGTGAAAGAGAAAGTCTGGGTGCTATTCCAAACTCAAACTCAAATTTCTCATGTTCATTTAGGCAATTTTCTTTTAAAGGTATTTCAACACAAAGTTCATTTTAAAAAGGAGAAATAGACCCAACCAACAGAAGAGGAAACAATGTAAGTCACACCAAATATTTTCCTTGTGTTTATTTCCTTTTATTTGTAATTCTGAATAGTGTTTTACTACTCCATCTTTCCACTGTTATTTTAATTAAACAAAAAATTCATTAGCTCGGCAGTTTGTCTTGTCTACATTGTCTTGGACACTACCCTAACACTAAAAGAAGCACTACAAGTACAAACTAGCCCAGCTCGAAGTAACTTCAAGTTTGCTTCTATTCCCTGTGAAGGGGGGAAAAAGAGCAAATACCTAGTAACCACAACTCACTGTATTAAAACATATGCAAGGATTAAACTGTATGGTTTATTTCTGTGTATCTTCCTTCTAAGTCTATGGCAAACCTTTAAACTTATCTACTTTCTTMAAAAAGGTTGTTAATGTAGAAGTCCTATTACATTTGAGCAGAAAGTAATCCCCCTTAAGATAATATCAGCTCATTTGGAAATGAAACAACAATAATGTGTTATGCAAGATGGAATAGTTTTTTAACAAAAACATAATGCTTTTTTTTTTAACAAAACCTAAGCCAACCTTTTTTAATTATAGAAAGGTGTTGTTGCTTCTATTGGAACCACATTTGGAGAGGAGCAGTACGAGCTGGTTTAAGGTTTATGTGCTCTCTTTCAATCATTTTGCTCCACTTAACCCAACTCTCCAGGCAGAATCTTAAAAAACACCAATTTAAAGGGATTTCTTGGACACAAGGACCCTCTGGAAAACCTGATAAAAAGCTTGTGACTACAGGCTCCTCASAACTAAACAGACATTGAGCACAGCTTTTTTTAATGCTTATTCTGGCTAACATACATCACACATCCCTTCTAGTGGAGTAAGCAGCATCTAAAGCGACATTTCAAAGGAATTACTTACGTTCTAAGCCCGGCATTCTCTAATACCAGTTCTTCCAATCGATTGGACCTACTCACCACTCGCAGTATCTGCTCACAGAGATCAGTGGACTGCCACAGAAAAGACAGAACAGTGTTAAAGAACACAAACACGGAACAGACAGTTATTGAGTTAAGCTGTACATTGTAATGGGATCCAGGCCATGACCGTCTTCTTGTTATACATAAATAAGAAGTAAAAATACCAGAAACACCCAGCAGAGTCAACATAAGACTTCTGGAAAAGACTCAAGAAAAGCAGGAGGCAGACTAAAAACAAGCAAGTAATGAACCTGGCCACCTAACCAAAAGGGGCAGAATTTTTATGACAGTAAAAAAAACCTAAATCATGTGGTTCAGAAAAAACTGTGACTTAATTTTAAAAGAAGTCTTATTCATATTCATGTTAATCCTTCAAGAAAACGTGGTAACTAGTGCAAAGAAGAATACAGCCCGACCACGAATGACGAGTGAACACAAAGAAAGATGTTACAAGGCAGGCAAAAAAAAAATTTGCTCCCGAAAAATTTGCTCAGGAGCAAAAGCACCCTCACTAAAGATCCTCCAAATTCTCCCAAGGACTAGTGTTTAAGGGCCAGTACATTTATGAATTCTTAYGGCCTATGCAGAAGCAAATCCCATCTCCTGATAGTATTGTTGCTGAATTCTAGAATTTACATGAATATTTGCAGRTACCATGAACAAAACATGACAACAAAAGARTTTGYTTGCTCTGCTCAATTAAACAGAGARATAAAACCTTAATCRTTCAAAAGCYATGTAATGAACTCTGTGCCTCATCACCTTTAATTATAAACTTTTATTTTGCTTCTGGATTTGACTTCTTCCACCCACAACTCGCACTGATGTATCACTCATGTGATATCCAAAGCTGAATTTCAGTCATGATCATGAATGTTATGTTCTGTTATCTGCCTTTAAAAACAACGTGACAATCATATCTTGACATATCATTTTCTAGCTTGTGTATTTTTCATGGTTTGGGTTTTTTTACTTTTAAACTAATTGAATGTCCAGAAAACACCCTAAACAAAATAAACATGCTCTACCACACATGCAAAATCTTATTAATCCTTTACATAGTAAAGGTYGACAATTTTTGGTGAAGACTGTCAACTCAGCCATCTTCCCAATTCTTTCTTTGCCATCYCTATTTTAATAATTCAGAATGTTATCACAATCTTTCTACAGTACTGTAACTACAAGTGGAAAGCTTCATGCCTGCACTGTAAAACCACTATGGGTCCTGTCTATCAAACACAATGTCAGGGTGGGACTCATGAAACAATGCACTCGATGGCCTCCGGATACGTCTGACCTCATACTGACCCTTGGCAGTGCTCTTATGGCATGGATTTACTGTCCAACAATTTACATTTTCCTCATTTTTGACTCAAAATGGAATGTGTGGAAGGTAAGAGGTTGGGTTTTTTAAGCAAATGATGCATTTTCCAGACTGACAAAGTTTATTTGTTTTCCATAGAAAAGTTGCTATGAGAAAAACCCCTAAAAATCCACACAAGTGTATCTCAGATAGATAATAGGGCGAGGTTTTGTTCTAAACAAACTAYACCAGCCAGTCTTCTAACTAAGCAAACTATCTCATTTCACTGAAGCAGAAACTGATTAATTGCATTGTRCCTTTTAACAAAGTTGATTTTTACAGCAAACTACAACAGCACTAAAAATACCACCAGCTTCATTCCATGCATAACTTTGAGAGAGATGTCCCAGCAAGAAATAAGCTTTTTGCCTACTCTTTTGCCAAGAATCACATAAGTTTATTTTGAATTTTCATGGAAAATGATAGCTTAGGAATGTAATGAGAGTTTGACAGATCAATAAAATTGCATCAGTTTAAACAAGACAAAACTTAAATAGTAAAGGCCAAAGCTTCTGGAGGCAAGCATATGAAAGCTATTTCTCAAGCAAACCACYAACTCCACCTGTGACTATAAAATTTCAAGTTTAGAAGAAATAGCTTATTGTCATATATTTAAAATGTCACCAGATCACTGCTTTTCCTGGCCCTTTTCTCAAGGTATGCCCTTTTTTGCTTTTAGGAATGAAAACTGATATGGAAAAATACCAGTGCCATACKTGAGAGCTTCAGAAAGCTGGGTGAGAAAGTCATCAAATTGCAATGAAAACTACACAGAAAATACTGCTTTATATRCAAGGAAAGAAACCCAGAATCCTGGCTTCTTTTTTCACCTGCAAAAAGCAACTGAGATTTCTGGCTGCTTTAGTTTCCTATTAGCACCTAATATTGTTTGCAGGAGTCAGCAATGCCTAGTGAAGCAGTTTTATGAGCTACTATTATCACCTAACAAAGTTTTCAAACCATATTAGTTGAATTTTTGACAAGACCTGACTCTYAGCAATGTTTTTACGGTGCGAGTTKGCTATACAACAGTTTGTATTTCCCTGATATGATTAAAGGAAAAAAAATTGCTAATGGATTGCCCAGTTGTACTTGCCTAAAAAATTTCACTTTAAAAATGTAATAGCATCCTTTAAAACACAGCACAGCCTGGTAGATGTAGATATATTGTTTCAATTTATTACTTACTAATTTCAGATCCTTGGAGGACAGCTTTGTAAACCACTGATTATACTCCAGGGCAGCAACTATAGGTATTAAGTCTCTAGAAAAAGAAAAACACTTTTACACACATTTCATATAACTGTCATTTGAAACAATCTCTTAAGTGTTCTCTCATATCTCATTCCCCAYAGTTTTGCAATGCTAATTGCCTACCATCCCCATTATAGAAAGCTTTGCATTCTAAAAAACCATCAGCAGCAGCTGCGTGCCTTTCTCTTATTTTAATAAAAATTTTTGCCTGGCCAACTGGCATCCATTCCAGCATGAATTTTAAAATCAGGAATTTGTCTGGGCTGCCATTCTTACTTTCAGCATAACTTTTTCTTCAGCCTGTGACATGTTTAAGCTTCTTAATCACCTCTAATTATAATTTAGCATGATGCTAAAAAGCTTTTTGGCAGTSTGATGATTTAATGTAATTCCATGACTGAATGCTTCTAGAGAWCACCTCCTTGTCTCATCTCTATAGTTAAATCCCCCCAGGAAACGGGAGACCTGCAAAAGGATAATGCAACATTCAGCACAAACCCTCCTTAATTGTAAAAGGGATTTCACAAATGAAATTCTAAATTATTCCCATTTTTTTGTTCCAAGCCTCTTAACGCGATCTGCTCTCCCTCTGTTGAGTTTCTCCAATGGCAGACGTTGATAAATGTCACGTCCTTGCGCCACCCCCAGCAGAATCATTCATCAAGCACTATCACACCATTTAGCAGGGCAGCACTCGGATCACTTTGGTGCTGCATATTAAATGCTTATATACACCTCCACGGAGGCTTAAAAGCTCCTTAAAAAGCCCTTGTCTTTATAATGAAATAAAGAGCTGTAACATACACAAACTAACTTATCAAACCGGCAAAACAGCACCATTCAAGCCTCAGTTTTTCTGGGGAGAAATTTAGAAGTATTGGCTTTTATAAGCTGGCCCAAACGACCTCCCAGCTCATCATTCAGCACCTATGCAGTTAGGCAAAGGTCTGCGTTTAACATGCAGCACCCTTCTCCCATCTTCATTTTATTCTTCCTCTCCTCCAGCTTTCCTCTGCAAACATACAGACACTTCAGGGTGGTTGTTAAACACACAGGAAAGCCAGGAGACAAGGCGACATCACGTGGCCAAGCATTCCATCGGCTATATTGGGAACTGCACTCGCCACATTTGGAAGAACGAGCATCACTAAGGTAACAGATCGAAGGTGCAGCATTTTGCAGCAAAAGACTGTAGCCCACCAACTGAGAAGCTGATGCAAATAGACCATTTTCACACTCCCGCAGAGGAACTGTGTGGGGTGCCCTTCAAGGATTTAAGCCATCTTTCCATCTTGTTCACAGCACACATCACGATGTGTGTTCAATTCGTTTCCACAGGCACAGCAGAGACTTAGCAGCTTCGTGAAGTGTACAGATTTATTTCTGTCCACCTGTGCCATTTTTGTCCCTACACACACACACTTTAGCTCCATGAAAAGCAATTACTAACTGGTGAAACGTTAGGGCTGGGCAGGCAGGGACCTTTCTATGGAGCATGGAATGTCCACACACACAGAGGTTTTCTCCTCCTTTATGGTCCCCTGGCAAGATCAGTAAGGTGGTAATGAATTAGCAGCTTTGATGCCTCTCGTGCCAGTGCCTTTKCCTTGGAAGTGGAATGAACATAAGAGCAAATTTTGAGGTGAAATTTTGGCACATTTATGCAGCAGTAACCAGGCAGCACAAACTGGGCAAACACTGGGCAGGCTGGAGGAGCAGAGCTGCTCACGCTGCAGACCTCCACCCCCCAAAAAAGGCAGAAGGCACCACGAGCAGCTGCCAGCAGCAGCCCAGCTCCTTCAAAGGAACAGAGGGACAATGAYTGGGGATCATCAACTGCAAGTGTTYACACTACCAGGGAGATGCTARGCCAGCTTGGAGGGGTGGCAAGAGCTCAGGAACTCCTGGGCAGGAGAGTGGCTGCAGGCAGAGCTTGCCTGAGGCTGTGCCTTTCTCCCCTTTCCTTCTCTGGCTTGGGAGGGAAATGGCTGGATGACAACGGGTGCTCAGACTCAGTGGGAGAGATAGGACTCTTCCAAAAAATATTTAAAGAGGAGAACTTGCAAATCAGCTGGCCTTAATTGTTTTAAAATATTCCTGTCCAGCTGCAACAATATTGCTTGAACAATTTAACCTTCTGCAGTGTCCAAGGCCCGTTTGTTCAAACTCCAGACAAGCACAGGCTCTGGGACCTCCATAAACACCAAGTGACAACCCCCCCAWCCACATCCCCCATTCCCCTTACTCCCAAGCCTGCAGAAAATGGAACCCCTGCCTGTTCTGCAGCAGCTTTACTTACTRTCCAGAAACTTTGCTTTATCAGATTCTAACAACTGATTTTAAGGAGCGAATTTTTTTTTCATTATTCCAGTTTTTGAAGGTTCTTCTGAATCAATGAGGGTCCCCTTCAGGAATTCACCTCTACCCTTCTCTTGCTTTAAGCTTGCTTAACCTCAATATTCTTGTTACTGAATTTTTCTTTTCAAAATAATGTATTGCTTTATTCACTTTATTCTATTACGCTCAAGATGTGGTATCAACAATACCCAGAATTTTTTTTCAATATGATATGAGAGAAAGCTCAGAACCAGTTCCAAAAGCAGGGTCTTCTCATAACTTACCCTCATTAAGTTGCATTCAGCTGATTATATTAATTAAAATTACCATMCAGAATAAAGTAATATTTATAAAAGACATATCTGTGCCATCTTAAAATGAAAACAAATTCTGTTCTTCTGGAATGCAGACTATCTCTCCAAGCCTCAACAACATTCAARTTTATCTCATGCTTTCAACATCTCTGTCCCCCAGTGCATTTAAGATGGCAAGAAATCTCAACAGCACAAAGAAAAAAACCTTTTCTTAAGATTTTTTTAATGTCCAAATAAGCTAAAACATATGCTACACAGATGAAAGTCATGCTACCATATCAAATAAGCCCTTTTAACTTAGAGTCTTTTTTTTTTTTGGTGAAACAATTATATGGTTCACAACACAACATAACTTCAGATAAAACCTCGGGAGTCATGTTCCCATGCAGCAAGCCATGCTGTGACCCTCTGGGAACTTAAGTTCATCTATAATTCATGCCATCTTATGCTGACCTTTAGCAGAAATGTTTTACTTGGAAAAACACAAATTATTTATTTTTGCAAAGCATAGCCYCTGCATTTAGGGAACAGAAGAACCTGTCCTATCTGGCTTCAGATCTACTGTACAATATAAACTRTATAGGTTCAGGAATCCCAGAAATCAGGTGGATGAGATACTCAATAATCTCTCAAAATCCGAAGTAGAATGGCATAYTGTGAATTTATATTAGTCTCACTGTCTTAAATATATTGGAAAATGCTTTACATACATTCTTGAATTGACTGGAATTTCAATTCCTAATTTGTATTTTTAGTGAAAAACAAGGTTTWGGCTTTCTTAAAATTTTAATTTTCTTGAAATCTCAATCCCAAACATTCCTTAGTTCAGTCCTCAACATGTAGAAGCTCTCAACACAAGACAGATTCCATGACATGTAAATGTCTCCAAAACAGATTTGAATTTTTGGGCTTAAGACAATTGTGAGACACTTAATAAAGACTTTTCTTAACAACAGAAATATATTTCTTCAGCAACATCAATTTTTAAGGTGTATTTCAATGAAAAGCTTTTCTAAAACAACAAAYCCATTATTTCCTCTTCTGGAAGCCAAACTCATTTGCACCAGCTGAGATGTTCTAATATTTAAAACACTTCTAGCTACTCTTTATTCCTAATTATCTGTTCAAACACTTCATTTCTATTGAGGCTGGGTATCTGCAGGACACTTTTTAAGAATGCCCCACAGTCTTCTCATCACTCACATATTGCAACAAATGTTTAAATTATTGTTAAGATCTTGCCCCAAACTTGTTTGTGCTTCATAGTATTCCTCCTCATATCTTCTCTCAGCAAGGTTTAACCAAGGAGAGTCCTTGGCTCCATCTGCCRTGCACCAGCTGCACCCCTGTAGCCTTGAGTTACCTCTGAATTAGCCAACACAGACTGCTCAGTAACTCTGCAGGCTGTGAAAAGCTGTCACAGAAGCTGAGCTGAGTATTTGAAYGGGGTATTCTGTGAGTTCACATACCAGATAACTTAAAGCTGCAAAAATGCTGTAGCAAAATAGTCTCATTCACCAGCCACCAGGTTCAGCCCCTCTGTTATGATATCCTAACATCGTACCTCTGACACATTCTTAATTCTTTCACTGGGCTCTCCCAAAGAAACAATTGCTCTTTCTTATTTACACTTTCTTGAATTTGCAATTTCCTTTGTATAATGATGAATTTTGGTTAAGCCTCTCTCCCATTTTCTCCAACTTGTAATATCTCCAGAGTCAACTTTCTCAGAATCCAATTTTCTCAGCCAGCTAAATTCAGCAAACTAAATACAACACTTAGCTGATTTTCAGCATCTCACAGCAAAATTACCCTCAATTAGTTCCTTTCTGGAAGTACATATTTTTAATAGCAGCTATTATAAGGAAAGATAAAACTGGCTGGAAATCAGTTGAACAACTTAAACCTTCTACTGACTTGCTGACAAAAATTAATTTCCTTCACTGTGTACACCATGAGAAGATTCTGCAGAAGTAAAGGCTTCATAATTTCTTTTATTCTTTGCCCACCAGATGTAGCTGCATGTTTTATCTACTGAATTTAAGCTCTTATATCCACCATCACAGGAAAAGCATCTATCTGCCAACTTCTTGGATTGCTTCCAATAAGAAAATATATTTATCTTCTCAGGCCCCTGAATGAAATGTGGTTTCCATGGGGCTTTTTTTGCATAAACAGTAGCTTTGTGCTGAAAACTAAAAATGGCACAGATGGTCATTTTACAGGTCTACACATTCCAGTAACAGCTATGGGGCCATCCCACTTCAACAATATTAGTTGAYATAAATTCATCAATAATCATGATTACTGCATGTGGTTTACCTGTGGTCAAGGTGGCTGAAGTCTTGCAAATTCARCTCTCTGGTATCTTGTGTCAGATAAATCGTATCAACATCCTGGTAAAAATACATAACCAAATACATCTTTACAGAATTGTAGTGGTTTGGTTTTTGTTTCTTTTTTTTTTGGTTTCAAGAACTATGGATTTACCTGCTCTTTCATCATTAGTACAGGCAGCTGAAAAGAGTTTCAGAACAAGACATGCACTTACCCACTGCACTTCTTCTCTGTAGGGAAAGCCGAGCCAGTCACAAACACAGGCATACATCTGCGAGAAGCCTCCTGTAAACAACCCGAGAGACTTCTTCACATAATCATCAAACAAGCAAACAAACATACATCTAAAAGGATACTTTAATACTTAGAGATTCAGTTTTTCTCTACTCACTCTCTTTTCCTCTCAGAAGAGTGGCCATTGTGCTCATGAAAGAAACTGAGACTACCCTATCTTTGCCTGGTAAATTGCAAGAAAGCTTAATATAGTGCCTTCACCTACCAATCAGAAGTCTGCTTCATACTAATTACACCTTAAAACTAATTACACCTTTACAAGCTTCTGCCAGAAATAGAATTAAGCTTCCTGACACTGCAATTCCAGCCCTTTTGTATTTAAGCATTTAAATTCATTCTCACCACAAGGTCCAAGTTCTGCCACAGTCTGACTGTCCCACAGGGCCTGGAGATTAGCCAGCCTCTCTGAAGGCTCCATAGTTACTTTTTTCATAATCCTCCTAGATGGAAAAGAGGGGGAAAACATAATTCATGGCTTTGAAAGTATGTTTAAACACATTTTTTTTTTATTTTAAGAGCATTTTTAAATGAGTGTATAGGAAGAATTACCATGTTTAATACAACTCACTTTCCTACCTAAAAGGCACACACATCATTATGCAGCCCAGCAGGAGTAACATTTATTCATTCTTTCTTTCTCCCTTTCTTGTGATTAATCCTGTGACTATGGGACCAACTAAACCCTTTTGTATTTCAGGATCACTCAAGCTAAGGAGACTTGTGGCCCTCATCTGATACCAGGATGCCCAAAATAGGGAAAAGATGTGGTATTAATGGTTACCCTGAAACCACTGCTRTAAATACACTGCTTTTATGCAGAAATAGCACCATGGTGCAAAGTGCTGAGCAGCTCCATGTGGCCTYTTGATAGGCCACATTTGATATCCAGCTCCAATCTTTATAATTTGGTCGCATTTTCCTTCCCTAGACAGAAAAGAGGCAGAATATTTTCCTGCCTGTTAAGAAATAAAATTATCTGGTTTTCTGAATGGCAAGACTGCCTCATAAATGACAGAATTCCATAAGGAGCAAGATGGTCTGAGAGTGTGGGAAGTGGAGCAGAAGAGAATTAATAAGTGATAATAACTGGAGAAACYGCTTCCCCCCTTCTTGCTTGTTCTGGTCCTACACCATCTGCACAACTCCAATCCCTTCATTTTGGAAAGCTGTGCCATCTGAGAGGAGAGCAAGAAATTTGATTTCTTTTCAGGGAAGCAAGCTCCCCATGCAGCTAACCAAAATGTCCAGCAATGTTCTCAAGAAAGCCCACAGAAAACATGAATAGAGTTCAGGGCCTTCATAAACACTCAGAGAAATGCACAAATTCTTGCAGCTCTATTTACTCTCTTTGTCTGCATTTCTMACACCATTATTGAGGTTTTATAGCAACTCTACTCAGTTGTATTCACGCTCTTTGAAGGGAGAGCTCAAACTAGAAGTGGAAAAAAGAAATAAAAAAAGAAACAAGGAAAARAAACTGCCATCCAGAGTTTATGAACTTGATTTCCTACTCCACCTACAGGAAAGGTGAATAATAAAGACATGCACCCAAAATAAAACATGTGAATGGTCAGGCTAAATTTACATCTAACGACTGTTACTAAAGTTCATTTACAAAAATCAGCATGTGTGGAAAAACTCTTTTCCACAGCCCATTTTTTGTAATAATGCTAAAAACCAGGAGCTGAAGAGAATACAGTAGAGCTRCAGGACTTGGTAGCAAGTGATGAAGATGAGGCAATGACAGAGAAAAARGAATTTAAAAAATGAAGAAAAGCTACTGAGAATTGCTGCAGGATAACAGAATCCAGAGGCACAGGTAAGAGTGAAAACCAAAGAAATAAGGAAAACAATGAAAAGAAAAGCCAGAAAAGGAGACAAATGATCCGAGGAGTCAGTTAAACCATGGGAAGTATATGACAAGGCTGCCAAGGGCTCAGTTTTGAAGAACAAGGCTCACAACCATGTGCATTGTTTTATTGGAAATAAATTGAMTTTTTCCCTCCTCTCCCAACTCAGATTTTACTCCTGGTGGGAAAAAATGAAACAAAAAATGGAGCAAGTTACAACAAAAAGACAGAATCTAAGCTACACCTGAGGCTGGAGAGGCAACAAGAGTAAAATGAAAACCTAAGAATTGCACCCCCCTTCAAACCAAAGGCTCTTATGACCCTACAAGACCACACATAGTCTACCTGTGCTCTACACTGTGTCCTGGCTCTGTCACACACCTGGGCAAAAACTTAGTGCTTGCCTCAAGGTGATTCTCATATCCCCAGTGCATTCTCATATCCTCAGTGCATTCTCATAGCCTCAGTGTATCTCAGCGCATTTCTGAGAACAGGGCAGGGAGGCCAGCAGACAAGAAGGGGTGGCTTGTCATTGTTTCCACACAATCTGTTCCCACTAGAGGTGCCCTAAAAGATACTTACACRGGTGAGAGTCCAGGGAATATCTTCCTGAGGCAGGTCCCAATGTGTGCCAGCACCTCGTTCACATCCTCTGAGGATGCCATCTTCATGGAGATGCTGCATTTCTCAGTTTCCATAATCAACTATAAATATAAGTGCAAGAGGCTGAGAAGTGTGCATCATATAATACATGTCGATGAATTAAAAAGGAAAGCATTTTGAACACCAGCTGAATGCTTCCCGTGCTCATAGGAATCTGTTATTCTTCAAGACATGACACAGCAACGCTCCAGGTAATGTTTCTGAGAGTTGTTTTTGAATGTACAAGACCCCYGTACTCAAACTCTGCTTTTTCTAACAGTGCTCTGCTTCCCACGGGAATACAATTTTCAAAGGATCTTGACCTCAGCTGACACTTTGAAAACCAAGAACTTTTCACAGCATTGTCCTCTTTTGAAACATGTCCCAGAACACCAGRAGAAGCAAGCACAGCCTGGCAGGAAACTATTGAATGAGCAGGGTGCCTGTTTCCTCCAGCAAAAAGTAAAAGTCTGCAATGGCAGTGATCCTCTGGAAAAGCTCTAATGCTTTGTTCTGTGCTGTTTAAGCAAATGCTGTGGTGCTGTGTTTCCTCAGCACAGATGAAGCAGTAACTCAGCCAGCATAACTGTCCTGCTGTCCAGGGGATCTGTGCTTGAGCAAGGGGGATAAATAAAGCCCTTTTGCAGCCCATCCCTCTTAGCTGTTGAGTGCTCAGAATCAAATCAGATTAGCGTATGACTGACACAGCAGCTCTGCTGCTGCTGCTTTYGGCTGCATCACAGGAAGCAGTGTAATGTTTCTGTTTACTCCAGTGTGAGCAGTTAGCACAGCCCAAGTCATAATCTSTTTTAGATGAGAAGCTGCGCACACACAGTGAGAAGGTAACATTAGGAATAAATAAGTGCAGACAGGCAGCAGGAGAGGGGACTCTGTGCAGTATGATACAGAGATTGCTTCCTATTGAAACTGGTTCCCAGGGCTCTCTTGGTTCCAAATTCATGTCTGGGGTCATCATSAGGATAATCCTAGAAGAGGCTGCATTATCCCTAAAGCACACTGAGACTATTTTTCAACACCTTTTACCGCTGATTCAACTCCTTTCTGTGCCTCTTTCCAGCATTCCYGGATGATGAATGAGGGACTTTATTATTAAGGGAGAATAACTTATTACTGTTTTTCATCATCACCAATATTAGCACAACATTTCCTTATATTACTCTGTCCATTTGTTCACTTATCTTACAGAGGGGMGCTCTTCATGGCTTTCTGCAAGATGCCTAGCACAAAACTACACCCTTCTGATATGACAGCTATAATATGCTGTTTGCAGGAAAACTGCAACAATATCATTTGCTCCACAAGCAATAATCTAGGATTCTTCCTGCCTTCAGTTATAAGCTTCACACAATTAAAACACAGGTTATTGTAAACATGAAAAACCTTAAAAAATATTTTTGGAAAAGTGAATCTCATTGGCTCTGTTAAAATCTCTTGTAAGGTCTGCTACAACAGTGACTGTCTGTGCCTCTGGGGATAATTAGCAATAAGTACCTGGCATTTTAGTACCTTAAATTTTAAAAAGCCAAAAAATCTTAAAATGTAACAAATGTGTCCCCATTAAAAACACTGGCCTTTTTTTCCCCCCTCCTTTAAGGAAAGCTTCAAAAGACAGGTTAAAAAATGACATGTTAATACAATAAGAGCTTTTCAGAGTTCAAAGTATCTCAGGCACTCCCATTCYCAAAAAGCTCTTTAAAAGACAAACACACATGAAACACATGAAGACTTTGATTCAATTGAACTGTCAAATCTTGTCAACATGCTCATTTTATGAATTAAAAATKCTGTAAAGGCATTCTTCTTTTCAGCACCTTCTCCTTGACATTTACTTTTTTGRGCACGTAACTTGCTGTCAAATATATTTTGTGTTAAACACAGTAAAGGCATGAAGAATAGTTGAAACCAAAGCATTTCTGCCTGCAATGTAGGCAGCAGCTTTTGGCTTTCCCATAAAGGTATTCACCACAGAAGCCACTGCAGCTTCTGTGGTGATGATTGTATACCAGCCACCATTGCCTTACCAGCTCTGAGAAAAAGATCCCCTTAGAACACAAATGGAAACTTGCACCACACTGAACTAGAAAAAACCCAATCTACTTCTTAGCATTATTCCACCTGCACAACACATTCTTAAAACTGGCTCTTTAAATTCTTAGTGTTAAGACTTTAGACCAACATGAATGCTAGAATAAAAATGCACAGTGTGCTCAGTGGATGGGGAAGACTGCATGTTAGAGCACCACCTCCTTGACTGGAACAGATTTAACAATGAGCAAACAAGTATCCTTTATCTAGAATACACTCACCTGGCCCGGTTTATTGGAAGTTACTCCTTGGATTTCCAAGTAGCTGAAAGTTAGTTCTAACTGTAGATAAAAAAGAAAATGTCACATTAATGCAAACATCGTTGTGTTTTCAGGAGCACTTATACTTCTCAATGAGGTTAAGAAAACCTTGAGCAGGTAACTGATACTTGACACCGGTATCCGGTAATTGACACTAAGTATTTGTTAATACCTGGGTGCATTTTTCATTTTTAAAATACTTACATTTGCTTGTTACAAATTTAAATGGTTATTAGACGCTACAGGAATACCACACTGGATATTTTACTGCAAGCTATAAGCACAAAAGCTTATAATCAATTTTATGAAAAAATTCCACTATAAAAAGGATCATTAATAAAATACCCTACTGATGTGTACTCTTGTGACTGATTAATCACTTATTACAATCCTTACAGCTTCGCAATTATTCTTTCATTAGTTACACTGATCATAAATGTACAAAATTTTACTGCACAGAAGCTGAAGGCACATGCACACACAATTATATGTGTGTGTGTGTGGCTGGGTGGCTGGGTGGGTGGGTGTGAGTGCAAAAATACCATAAATAAATAAATGGATACAGATATGAACATAAATGCCTTTTAGGACTACTTTAGCTTGTCTAAAATTATGAGAGGAAGTGATGCATAAGCTTTGTCTGAGTGGTTTATTTGGRTGACAGTCAGACTGGGCAAGGAAGAACATACTGAATCCAAATGGAAGCTTGCAAGAAGGCGGGGAATTCTTCTCCAAGGACAAATCTATTTGCTAAGATCTGAATTCACAACTGCRTAGACAAACATCTTGATAATGGAGACACACAGAAAGAAACAAACAGCTGGGACTGAATCATAACTACAGGGCAAGACATTAGCTTGGTCATTTCCTTTTAGTTATCATTGAAACCTTAGAACTGAGCAGTCTGTCTGAACTGCACGAGGTTTCCTGTATTTTATCTTATCCTCGGCTCACTGTCAGGGCGCTCCCAGGCTGACTGGCAAGAACCATGTTATCCTATTCCTGTGTTTGTGAAAATCTTTTTAAAAGTCAACCCTGAATGACTATTGGGGTGCTCAGAGCCCAGACACAGCTATCAMCACTCCCTCCTTTTAAAGGCTGCAATAGCAGAGGAAAGTCAGGAACAGAGGTACCAGTTTCCAATCATCAAAAAGCTTTCCAGAAAACATTACTGTCTCTTTGTTCAGTGGTGCCTATTTTCCTTATCCCTTCAGCTGCCTTCATGGCTTGGCAGCACCAGAAGATATAATCACCCTTCCCATTTCTGGGCAAAGTTCACCTTCCACCAAAGGCACATCTTGGTGCATGAACTTTACACCAAAGTTTTTGAGACTACATGTGGTTCATTTCACACATTCTGCTGGAGGGGCAGCACCCACAGCAAAYGGGAAGTTTCAGAGGTGCCATCACATCTGGTTAAAAAGCAAGTAAGGGCAGGGAAYTGAGGCAGGAGAGGCAGAAGCAGTGAAGAATCTTCCCAGAGCTCACACCAGCACCTTGCATTTTCCCAAGTGTAAAGCATTCACTTCTCTTCAGTGCTTTACTTCTAAGCTAGGGCTGGCAATCTTTTGTGATGACTTGGCCCCTTGCAGTTGACTTAGGGCAGAAAGGAAAAATAAGGAAAAAGACCAAATCCACCAAAAAAAAAAAAATCTATAGCAGCTATTGTTGGCTACTCAGTTAAGCCAGATTACACATAAAGAGAAAAGCTCTTTTTCTTCAGTGCTAATAAAATATTTTTTTACCCAAATCACAATGAAGTTTGGGGGGGGGGTGGGGGGTGGGGTGGGTGTCTGTGACTGAAATCCTTCATATTTTAAAAATTATTTACCTATCAAATTGAAGGCTCTTTTTTCCTGAATTATGTGCAAACATACATATATATGTACACACAATCAGAAATAYTTGAAATGTTCACACAGATACAGGACTCAAGAATTTAGTCTGGTAACACTCTTGCCTAGAAYTAACTATCAGGAAACATGGCACTGTCTCTACAGCTCATCATTRGTTCATTTTTCTAATTCAAAATATGAACTCATAGCCCTTACTTTGCAGCAAAAATGGAAAACGTTCTAAACATCACCTACTTCAAATTAAGAAATAGTTTTTACAATGTTTTAAAAAGCGTAATCTCATTTATTACCCAAAATTATGTTCTTAAAATCCTCTTATAAAGCTATGCATACCTCTCATTTAGGAACCTTTCAGTTACCCAGACAGCTAATTTCACAGTTTTCAATTTTTTCAACCAAAACTTCATGGAAGTTGCACTAGAAATCCGTTCACAAATTTGAATTATATTCCTACAAATATTTTATACATTTATTTGTGGGCCTGATGATACATCCAATATTTACTAATGTTGCAATAACATTTTATATAGACTGTAGCAAGAATTATTAGTCTCTAAATACTGTCCTTCTTTTCCAATCTGTCCATCTCAAWTAGTGGGAATGAACTGATTGGACCAGAGTGTGAAGTTAAGAGGTGGCCATTGTAATATCTTTGCYCTAAGGATAATAGTGTGAGTTGTTATTGTAGGGAACCAGCATTAATTCTTTTTARCTTTGATCCTTGTTTAGGTAGATACATCTCAACAGCATTGCTTAAGGAAAAGTAAAGCTTGGAATTGAATGTAGCAGTAGCAGTTACACAGAACTGGCCATCTCTAGGCAGACTCAATTTTGTTAGAGRTCCCCAGAGAAATTATGTGTCTTCTCTGAACTTTCTCAGCTGTCTTTCTAGGAGAGGAGTTACTGCCTGCCAGTTACTGCCTGCCAGAACATGGAAGTTCTCAGGCTCAGAAAAGTTCTGAGTAGCKATTGAAACTACTACAGACATTAGAAAATTCAGAGTTTCACTAATCCTGCTAGAAATGCATTTTCAACCATCCTAGAAATTGTTCAGATGTACAAAGTTTAATTTTTACATAAATCATAAGCACAGCTTMTCATCTTCCTTCTATTTGCTGTCACCAAAATCACACTTCTACTAGCACAGAATAATATTCTAGATTTCAATGAAAACAAAACCAGTTTTTCAACTGTATAAATCTATTTAATGAGTTCTGAGAGTTGTCTGAAATGCTCAACTAAACTGAGTTATCACTTAATACTCCAAGCCCCAGCCTTCAAGAGCTTTTTCATGGCTTACAATGGCTTTGCTATTGTCTAACAAGATCACAATCACCACCTGCCTATCATATTGTCACTGCRCTGATGTCTGAGCTGTTCATCAACTGGATCTATGTTTCCAAGCAAGCAGTCACCAAAGTCTTAAAAAGCCCTGGCTGAAAACTGCAGTGATCCAAACACCAACAGACAACCARCCGGAGACATCTGTGCTGCAGGGATGGGGTGATCAGCTGGGGAAAAATAAATATCAGCAGAAATTCAAGGTACAGTTCATCCTACCTGCCAGTCAGCATCTTCAAATCATAGGTAAGGATGGYCACATTTACCAGTGACCATAACTGAAATTTTGGTACCAACAGTTCCATTTATTGATTCAGTTTTTTTCTATTAAATGTGTATATAAATATATTTATATCTCCACAGACATACACATGTCAAATACAACAAAATAGGACACATGCCAAATCCCCCTTCACTGATTCCGAGCTGGACAAGAGATGTTCTTTCACATCAGTCATTTTTATTCATGTAGAAATCACCTTTCTCTTCTACAACAATCATTACAAATTGTCACAGGCACAGAAAAAAAAATTCACCAGCATTAGCAAGGCAAGTTGCCAAAATCCTTTTCAAAATCAACTGCAAAAATCATTAGAAAACAGCAGAATTTAATAAAACTCAAGTTTTATGGAGTTTCTGCCTCCAAATCAAATATAATCCTATTTGACACTACAAACACTAGAGGGAATAAGGCCATCAGCTTGTTTGCACATAAACAGTCCTATAAAATTAATCAGGCTCATCTCACAGTTTTTCAAGTTGGAGTTTACAACAAAACTCTTCAGCCTTCTGCATTTCTAGAAGCTAAAATTCCTCTGAAATGGTGTGTGTGTGTGTATATATATATATATATTATATATATTTATGTATTGACAAATTCATTTAAGGAATACACTAGAAGAAGCACCATTATAACTCAAGACCATGCAACATACTATTCCTCAATTTTTTTAACAGATGTATAAGTATAATTAAAATATGCTACATTTTTGCTTTTTAGTTTATGTGACTTTTATTTGTATCTAAAATGGCAGAGTATTTATAGAAACACAGTCAATTTACCTTGGTGGGAATCCGAGAYGTTAAAAGAAATGCCCGACATGATGCCAGCACCTATTGAAAAAATAAAAAAGAACAGAATTTGTAAGAAACATTTCATACTACAAAAGATTCTTTTCCAGGAAAATCCTGAAACCAGAGGGAGAAAGCCTGTAGCAGAGTGAGTGTAGATTCCCTCTGCTGTCATACACTGAAGGAAGCAAAACTGGGATCAGATCCAGTAGGACACAGTGAAGACTGCTGCAATCTGATCAGCTAAGATCTAGTTAGCATGCCACTGAACTGAAGAAATGTATTTTATCGATCTCTCAAGAACATACAATAGAAATCTTAGTCACATTTTAAAAAGAAGCAAGGATAAGAAATCCTACCAAAAACACAGGATATATTAAAAACAAACCAAAACAAAACAAGATCATAATATTATTAGGAATATAAGAGACAGTAAGCAAATGGGGGGCGGGGCATGGTTTGGACCCATTTGGGGCATTTCTAGAGTAAGAATGCAAAGATTTCTCATTGATAGCCCCTGCATTTCTTTTCTAGAAAATGTAATGGAAAAATGCAGTTTGACTAGTGAGACCAGTTACTCTGAGGAAAAAACACTACTAAACAAGTATTTTGGAGGTACTGCCAATCAAAATATAGTGATTTTATATSATATCACTCCAATCTCCAGTAGCACATCCCACCCACAGATTTTACGCTTTGCAAAAGRAATGACTCACCTTGCAAAGCTACAGTACTGCTTGCTTATTTAGCTAGAGAATTATTGGCTGTTGGCTACATCTTTTTCCAGGTTAAAACCAAATGAACTCCATTTGAACACCTGCATCAAAATCCCAGAGCACAGGCAGAGCTGTTCAGGAGAGTTCAGGACCTCCTGAACTCAGCCCCGCTCAGTCAGTACCCATSATCAAGTGATCAGGTTGACCCAAAACATGTTCCTCACTCAGAAAGGAAGAACCAGGCTGAGAAGGCAACCCAATAACCAACTCTGAGCACTGCTCAAACACTTCAGGGACTGGATTTCAGCTTCAGCACCTCAGCTGAGGCACATCTTGATAAAACCTAAGAGCACAAGTGCTGTACCATTGTTGAATACTAGCAGATTATTTTAGGGATGATGTGATTAGACCCCGTGCTCTGGTTGCCACTGATGCAGAGCCAAACTGCTGCAGAACAACCAGAGCTTCCTGAGAGGCTCAACCCTGCACTGAAACCCCCCTGTGCTGGCTGGTCCTGTTACAGACCTGCCTCATCTCCTTGCTCACATGCAGAGAAAGAACATCTTCCCATGCTCTCCCCCCGCCCCCCAGCTGTATCCATCCCAAATATCTCTTCCACAACTCAGCCCCAAGAGAAAGGGGAAGGCACCTACTCAAGAGGTTTTTTCACTGCATAGCCACAGCTTCCCCAGCCTAACARCAGCTCTCTCCCACAGTAATGGAACACTGATCCTTCCCCTCCCTCACCCAGCTCCTCAGGGCAGCCACACTCAGTAGGTGCACACCACTCTCCCAGGAGCCTCTGGAAAAGATCAGGTCCCTGTGCTTACAAAATAGCTCTACTACCAGTCAGAGTGACACTCTGAGTCATGAATCCATCCACAAGCTGCCCATTCTGAAAAGGGGAAGGTGATCAGGCATCCTCCCTGCACTGGCACTACCAAAAAAACTCTCCAGTGTCACAGGCAGAGCAGCTCTGGTCACTAYATCTCAGATGCACAAGTCCAGCAGTCAGGGGAAAGGAAATCTTTCGAAGAACTGCTTTCCATATTTACCTTCTAGGGAGTGGCCAACAGCATTRGAGATCACTGCTCTGTGTATGCCACCACAGCGGGACAGCTCATTACAGGAAAATCATGTCACAGTCTTGYTATAAAATATTTGCCTGCATACATGGGTTCAAGCTACTTTATGAGCCTAGAAAGGGTTGATTTAACATGACTACAGTACACAGGAGGAGTGCAAACAACAAAGTTAAATGTGAACTASGTAACCAGAAGGACCTAATAAAATTACATTGGAGAAGAACATTCCAACAGAGATGTACGAGAGACCCCAAAGTCATCTTTCTAAAATCAACAAAGCTGAAAAACTCACTTACCTTAAGATGCATTTACATACAAAGTAGAGGCCTGCTGTAAGATTATACTCCCCACTCAGCAGATAAAGAGCTACTCTTGAGCAATAAGATAGGAAAAAACAAGCCTGAAGYTTCTAATCTAATAACATATATTGACAGTTTTCACAGTTCACAAACAAGTAAGAGTTTGATTTTTACATAAAATCAATTGGAAGACAAGGTCAATTATTACTGCAAAATTAATGCCCCATCTTGACAATAGCAGGACAAGATTTATTATTTTTTAGGTTGGGTTTTTTTTTTTTTGTTTTTTTTTACAATGGCAGAATTGGCTGAGGCCTGCCATTTATTTTTTTTTTTTTTTTTTACAATGGCAGAATTGGCTGAGGCCTGCCATTTATCATAACTTTAGCTGTTAAACCTGTGAGTACACATTGCGACCCCTGAAAGGATCTGCTTCAGCTTACTGTTTTCTGATTTCTTTTTCTGAATCTTTTCAAAATTTTATTGTGACATCTGCATTTTAACATCACAATTTTTGCACACATTTAGCAACAGGGTAGCCTGTACCCCAATTCAACTCAAGACTTGCAGAATGAACTGTGAAACGTGAACCGTTTGTTTTCAACGACTTCCTTCCCCTCAATAAGGCTGCAGTACTTAAACAAATAAAGGCTCTTAAGACACTGGCTCACCCACATCTCYGGATTGGATTCTGCATGGTTGTTAGCACCTGCAAGGGCAATAGAATGTGTATTGCAGTYTACCCAAAACAATGTACCACTCTAGTCCTTCCCTTGAGAAAGGCAATGCCAGCACCAAAGGCAGAGGCACTGGAGGTGTTTACACACTGCCAGTTCAAGTTTCCTTTTAAGAAATAAAGTATTTTTGTGAAGGAAGACCCAGGTCTCTGTGAGTTCCTCTCACAAAAATAACGAGTATGTGCGTGATTGCACAATTGTCCARGGTTTTCAGAAGCATCCAGGGGTGATGGTTTTCATAAATAGGCAGATTCTAGATTTCCTGGGGTTTTTAATTTCTGCATACAAAGAAACTAGGAAGCAGAAGCAGTCACCATTACTCTCAAGAAATCCTCAGGCATCTTACCAAGAAGCTTCTGCCACTACTATATCAATTTTGCACCTGGGCAACCTTGAGCACAGAAGGGTCTGGACTTGGAAGACCAGACACTCAGAGCAGCAGAGACCATAACTCCAGGGATAACTTGGAACAAAGGGCTCCCTGTCTCACAACCCATCAGGAATGTCAGCTGGGTACCGTGTATAATCCACTTTATCATCTGATAATAAAATKATTTCACTTATTCAGCTTAATATGTCACCACTCCCCTCCTTCACAATCATTTTGTTTGGTCACCAGTAGCCCTCAAGCATTAATAAAGTGAAAAGACCCCATCAAAGGATAAACACATGTAGGGTATAGAAAGGGGTTCAGGACCTGATTCATGCTTTAACACACCTGTAGGTCAAAAGGTTTGCAAGTGACTGATGTGAAGGCAGCAAGCACATCCAGACAAATTTTATACAGGGTACACAACCTGGCTGTTGCTCCATGGAATGGACAACAAAAGAGAATTATATTTCGTTAAGAGCAGCTTTGGTCTGTCTCCCTACTCTGCCTTTTTATAAGCATAAAATAGGATTATGATTTGAATTTTAAATGACTCCTACTCACACACACATACTCAAGTTGATGATTTCTCAATGTTTTCATCATTCCAAATTCTGTAACACTCCCTATACTGCTCAGAATGCACATGGAACAAACTAAAATTCAGCAACATTCACAAAAAACATATCCTGCAAGTTATTTCTCCAGAGACTCATRGCCTACAGGGTCATCTCCTATTTACCAGAATAAATAATATTTCAGTAAATAAAATTAATCTGAACATAGATCCTCAGAGAGCATATCAAAATAACAAAYATGCAGATGCATTTTGGCATTTATTGTCAAATCCTAGCCTCATTACCCATTTTAGTACTGTAAGTTAAATTATCAGGGCTGCACTGGGTTAACCCAGCCACCCTATCTGGCAGTCACTCTTGGGAAGTTCACTAGAGAAACAGATCTGTGCATCTATTTTGCCAGACAAACCACAGTCTCTAAAGCTACCTTATCTGTATTTAAAGCAGTTTCAAATTCAWAAGGAAATGAAAATCTTSTGAAAAAYACTACTACCSTTTTTTAAATGYCCAGKAATAAAGAGTTCTGGAAAACACWGTGAGCATATTTGGCTTTGTGATGAGACATGAAACAAAATGAAACCACCTCAGCACTTCATGGGCCCTAGGAAGTTACATGATGCTCCCAACACTCACTACCAGAGATGTTTTGAAAATTCCCTCTGCTGAAATCTCAAAAAAAAAAAAGATGATCAGCCCAATATTTTTGTCTTGCTGAAAACTGATTCACACAGATACTTTAAAAGACAAAAAAAAACACCCAAAACCAACAACCAACTTTGTGCTTTTTTTGATCAACTGTTGCAATTTTACTTCTTAAAATGCATTCTCCATACCTTTTCTACCAAACATCGTTTCTTTGCTATTTTGTGAGCTTCAAAATTGATTCAGCCTCTTCCATTATAATGCACTTGAGGAAAGAAGCATTTGTAAAAAGTTTTCTTATTTCTTAGAAATAACTTAGATATAYCATCCCTATTTTTATCATTAGTCATTACCATTATTATCCAGAACATCATCATTTTTAAGTTTCCACCTCTATTAATTGCTTTAAGATTTCTCTCACAAGCTTTCCATCACTGCAGCTGACTCAGTATCTAATGTACACACAATAAWCTGAGGTAAAGCAGCAGCACTAATACAGTTTTGGTTTTGTTAAAACACAGATGAATCAATACATGTTAGAGCAGCCAGTTTCCCTCAGTCCCTACAGGATCGACCGGTCATTTCCTGGGTTGYGTGCCTGATGCTGTAAAAGCTTCATCCTGAAGCAACTGGAGTTCGATCAGATAAAAGGCTCCTTTCAGCACCACGTCAGAGATATCAGAGCTGGTTTTGAGTGAGSCAGTTCCTGCTAAAAGCACTGAGCCTCCCTACACAAAGAGGCTAGCTGACATTCTGGAGGGCTGATCAGCTCGGGCACAAAAGAAACATGCGTGCTGCATCATGTGAAATGGTGGCATCACTTGGCACGTGGTGGGTTTCTCTACAGAGCGATGATGCCAGCAAAAATACCCAGCTCAGCTCCGATCTGAGGGCTTGCAGCACCACCACCTTCACCCACACAGCCCTCCCAGYTGAATTTGACTCTAATCATTTGGTTACAACTACTTTTGAAGCATCATCTATGATAAAACCAATGGYCGACTTTATTCAAATGTCCAATTATTTATACACCAATAATAAAGCAGCCTCTTGCAGCTGGAGATCTGTTAGGAAAGGGTTAGTGCATTTCAGTTCACACACAAAAAGAAGAGTTTCTCCCCTCTGAGCTGACCCTTAGCCAAGTTGAACCCATTCCCAGGCTCGCCTAAGTCACTGGTGCCTGTGTGGCCAGCCAAAGACCAAAACACAGTAAGGGGAGCTGTTACATCAGTACAATTCCCTCCTCCCCAAGACAGTGGTAAACTCTGCGGCACGAGTAACTACCTCAGCCATCCCCCCGAAAAGGCTGCTCTGCTGCATGGTTCTCTATCATCATTCCACAAGTCAACCTCTGCTTCCTCAACAAGGTCCCCTTACTGGAGCCATGGACTGAGASTGAGGATGGAGAGTGAGCCTGCCATGACACGGGAATGCTGTGCCCTGCCTTGCCACGGGAATGCTGTGCAGATCACCGGTCCTTACTGCCACTGCATTGCTTCGTGTAAAAAATCAAGCCTGATCTGTTTTGGGTCACCAATTTTCCGGATGGCAAAGGATGGTATGGAGTACAGTTTATAGCTGATTTTTTTGTTGTTGTTTTTTAAAGTGTGCTCAGATATCAGAAGAGATGCCAATAAATCTGCCGTTTAAATAGACGAGAAGGACATTATTGTAGGGAGCAAGACAGGTGACACCACAAGATGGCACAATGGAGTGCTTCACACACACTTATTTCCCTTTCAGTCCAAGTCAGAGGACTCATTAACAGAAATGCTTATTTAGCTCCTGAGAGCCTCAAATCTGCAGAGCAATTTCTACTTCAGAGGCAGCAATGAACTAATGCTACCTAGAAGGCAGGTACGAAAAAAGTATCCTTGTTTTAGAATTAATAACAACTAAGGCATGGACACATAAAGAATTGCCTAAAACAAAAAGGCAAAATGAATTGGTAAAGCTTGAAAGAGAAGCTTGGAGTGAATTCTGGAGCAAGAAAACAAACAACATAGCTTGGAGGTTTATCAGCAAATTAAGACAAAATGTCCAGATATAACTAAATCAGCTCCAACAGCTCTAGCAACACTACCACTACCACCTGCAGGCAGTGCCCTAGCCCTGAGAACTGTTTAYGAAAGACACATGAATCAAATTGTGCTTCTTTAACACCTGTGAAGCACAAAGAACATGAACACTTGCTATAACCTTGTCTGTAATGAGCGAACAATTAATCTATTTTAGTAAAGGTGGGATTTCAGAAGAAACTGAGACATGCTCACCTTTGGCCAGACATCACCTATGGCAGCAACAGGACCCACGGACACCCCAGCTGCCAGGGCCCTGTCACTTGAAGTAGTTTGTGATGTGGTCACCAGTGGTGCAGACTGGGAGTGTCCYGATTTAGACACTTTAACTCAAAAGTTTTGTATCTTATCCCATCACCCCTGGAGCTGCTTATGGAGGGGCAGCCATCGATTGCCTGTGTGTACAGGGCTCCCTTGTTCTCMCAACCACCTTGTCATGGAACAGTTTCCTGGCACTGTGAGGGATGTCCAACACTGGGCATTGAAGCCGATGCAATCCCCTGYGAAGTGCAAACTTCCTCATCATCTGCTCACCACCGCATGATTCCCAACAACAAAAAACCATAATGCTGTAAAACACTAAATACCAGTACACCCACCTATCAGGTTACTTAAGCCTGCTCTCAGCCATAAAAATAGGAATCAGCAGCTGCATTTCAGCAACTCAAAGTCCTCTGCACAGTACAGGACACAGACAGGGGACTTTCCTTCTCTGTACCTACATCACACAAAAATACTACTAGCATGTTAATGTTAATACATCTTTGTTGCACCTTTTTAACCCTTCTTTTGCTCTTATCTGTACACGGTCATTACACAGATTCACTGTTGCAATTCAGGTTACAATGTGCCTCAGCAGGATACTTTCCCAGATATTCACCTTTTACAATGTTCCAGCCCCACTAATACTTGTTTAAAAAGCGTATGGAAAACATTCTGTTAACTTGTAATTCAAAACAYCCTGGGCTCAGGCATTTTCTGTGCAACAATGTTTTACACTCAGCTACTATTTCTCTCCATCAGAAAAAGATTGTATGGGCATCCTTCAGAAAAAAAACCCTCCCATTACCTGTCCATGGTGTTAATAATAAGGAACATCCATACACCTCCCCTCTTCCCACACTGAGCTTCTCTCTGTGTTTACGCAYAGCAGACAAGGCTGGAAGCATTTTGGTGTGCTGCATATGACGCTGTTTCTATGCAGAAGTAGCTGCAAATAGATTTTGCTATTACAGTGCTTTTATTCTTATCTTCTTTAATTTTGTCACTTAGAAATGCCAGATTAAACATTTTTCAGTGATCCTTGCTGATGGGACTGCTCTCTTTCTAAGTGTGTCACAGCAACCATAATGAAGAACTTTAAAGAACAGGAAACAAAACAAACACTTCAGGTTCAGAGGAAATGCAATTTGACTCTCAATGCAAGCATTTTATAAGAAATGCTTCTACAGCCATTCCTATTTGCTTTTAGCTACCAACAATTAAATAAGGATTCAATTATCAAAAAGCAATGCACTTAACTACACTTAATATTCAAGTAAAATAAATAAGCACAGTAGAATAGTTTTCCTCAATAGCCACTGCCATAAACCACAGGTTCAAAAACATTGACCTTGGATAGCCCCAAGAACTAAGGGCCAGAGAAAGGTATCAGTTTAACAAATCTATAGAATTAAGTCTTTTGTGTACTCTCCATGGCATGCACGAATTGAAACACAAACACAAACCAATGGGCGGAGAATCATTAAAACAACTAAGCCAAGGCAGCTCTTCCCCAAAGAAACCATTGCTAYGGATGCAAGACAAAACCCTCTTCCCCATTAGGTCCAGAGGGGATGCAAGGTCTACTCCTCTACACTACTGCAGAGGCCTCATCGCYGTCTTCGGGTGCACCCTTGATTTCTGTTTCTTCCTTTTGCTTCCCCACAGTACCACTTTTCCATCTCCATCATCCGTAAAATACAAAGTACCCGCTGGAACTAACATGACTGTGACAGCCACTCCATCCCTAATCACCTGAGCTACACTGCAAGACATAATTTTTATACTTTTTGATATCTTAAGACCATCAATCTTTCAAGAGAGGGGTGGTACCTGAGTGCTGAAATCAGCTACTCAGCCATTTAAAATCCTTAAAAGCTACCACTATACTCACAGGACTAAACTCAKATATTTTGATATACTGTTTTATATYTTATATGATCTCTTTTGCATCTATTTTACTTCTAATGTGTCACATTTCTCCTCTGCTAAAGAAATGTTTTCTTTCAGAGTTTAAAACACCTTCCAGAAATGGCAAAAATGGAGTGAACTACTCCCCTGTTCCTGCACAAGAAAGCAGGGCTGGGAGGGACCTCCCTTTGCCCACTGCTATCCCCACATGAAACAGGCAGTGAAAGGGAGGGCCCTTCCAGTGTGGAGCTTTTCCATAGCTTCCATACTTTATTATTGAAGTGGTGGGAGCTGAAAATTGCTGGGCATCCCCTGTTGGTGTGCCCAGGGCTGACCACCCACCCACCAAATCAGCTGATGAGCAGCTACCATCTCCTGGGGAAAACCCACAGTAATTTCTCTGTCATGCATTTTAGTCTTACAGACAGGGTAGTTAAATAACTGAGGTGTGAAGAGTGTTCCCACTTCCTTGTCATGCAGGTGCATGATGCTGGATACATTTCTTTCTTAGGAAATTCTGTACCAGATGAAGTCCCTGCCCCCACTGCCACTCTGTATCTAACAGGCAGGAAACCCAGCAACCACTCCAGCTTTAGGCAGTGACACAGCTGATTGCATCTGGCGTCCCTTAGACAGAAATTCAGGAATTGCCACATTCCAGAAAAGCAATTTTGCCTCCAACATGCTGCAAAAAACACTTGRCCGTCTCCCCCACTCCCAAAATGCATGTTGCCTTGTCTACCTAAGAAGTACATGCTGCATGCACTGGGGAAAAACTACTACACAACCATTGATGGAGTGKTATTACACTTKGTGCTGATTTTTAGAAGTCTTACRATGTAAATTATCTAKTGCTGTTAATAATTAAARAWTAMTATGCTCCTATTCARTATAAAAGCCATTKTCATAATTTCTGGTTTTGTGAAGAYTCTTGRACKTATCACACTAATATTGCCTATGTGTTACTTGGGCAGCTTCTCATGCAACGTATTAACCTGGCAAAACGTATGTAATAACAAAATGTTATAACAAAWCAGCCCCATTTATCTGAGAACAACATCAATATCTAACAGCCAAATGGAAAACAAACTTTAAAAAAGTCAGAAACCATACTCAAAAAAAAAAAAGGAAATTAGAATTCATTGGATGCAAAAATCAATAAATTACTCTGTTCTTCCAACTTAACTAGTTAAGTGCAACAGCTCCTAAAGCTTTGTACCCAACATTCAGTATCAAGTTACTCCTTGATCTATGAAATATTTCAGTGTTTTTTAAACAAGCTATGCCTCTGAAAATTTGGAAAAATRTCAGCTTGCTTCCCCAGAAAGCCTTCACAAGATTCTGATGCAAAAGTTTTCTAAGTCAAACTCACTCTCAGAACAGTTTTGTATATGAATTTTGCTTTTATAAACACTATCCACATGCTTGATGCTACTTAACCATTTTTCGTTTCAGAACACAAGAGTCTCAGGGAGAGGAAGAGCTTTTAAAAGGTTATTTTACTACTTCTAAGTTGTGAATTTAACAACTAACAACTCTGCTTGTCAGAGCAAGCTACAGAAATGTAAACCAAAGTAGATCCTCCTGGGCTTTATCATTTTACCTAGTGATTTACAAGCTCTTCAGTTTGGGGACTATCTTAATTTTCTCTATGGAGGTATAACACAGTCTGCCAAAAAGGAAAGCAAACCCGAGAAGGGCCTTTGCTCTTTTTACATGGYAGGTTTGCAGGCAGCTCTCTCATCCTTCTCTAGGCCACCAAGTCTTTGCTTCCTCTCAGACAAGGCTTTTCCCAGTCCACTCTGAACAGCTTATGCTCTCCTGCTGACCAAGCTAATCCACATGCCACACTATGGTAAATCAACCTGGTTTTAAGGAAATTTAAAGCTCCCTTGAATAGGACAAGTCAGTATCCTGACTGCAGCATGGATGTAGTTTATAACATGCTTTTGCTAGGCTTCCATCATCCTGAACACTGTTCTGCTCTTGCCATCAACACAGCCCAGCTGGTGATCGAAACAGAGAGAAACATTAATACAGATAGAACTTTCAGAAGACAGAATGCCTTCTAAGCACAGGCCCSCACAACTACTATCTCTACCTATTCAATAGCACAGCTGAAAACCTAGGCTGCTCCCCTGCCCCTGGAGATGCACTGGGAAGCCTTCAGCTGAAATTCAACATATCACAAATTTTTCCATGCTGCATCTTGTCACTGCTCTACCTTCATGACTCTTGACACAGAGTGTTTACACACACATTTGTGTCCTTTTTTTAAGTCTTCTTAAGCCAGGCAGTATCTAAGTAAAACCAAGCCCCAAACACCTTTAGTAGTCTACTACAAAGAGACTTTTAAGTCCAACATGTTATCATCCGGGTTTCAAAGCCATCGTGAGACAAAACCCATGCTACAAGCATGTTGAACCACCTCAAAGAAGCTATTGCCATTGTTTTTCCTTTCTTTCTGTAAGAAGTTGTGGTTTCTTTGATTCTTTATGCTGGTTCACTGAATGGGGTTTTTTGTTGTTTAGGATTTTTTTTCTAACTATCAAACCAAAACCAAACATTAATAATTGTATTTCCAGTCACTACTGTTGCCTTGTAACCTACTAACTTCAGAGGGGATTTTAATGTTTAGTTCAGCCAGTGCAATATCTCATAAGTGAAGTATTAGTCAGCGTCCTGGGTATAGGGAAATGAGGGACGGAATTTCCATCACTGTTAATTCCATACCACGCACATCATTGCTGGTTTTGGCAGGAAGACAACGATGCTGGAAGGTGGAAGCATGGGGTTTTTGCCAGGCTCTGGGGAGGAAAGGCTGGGACCATAATGCCCTCCACCAGGACTGTGCTGCCACTTCCACGTGGGAAAGCTGCCCTACACCAGGACTGTGCTGGCACCATTTCTTGAGTGGGCATAATTTTCCAGCTAGGTTTTAAACCACCRTGGTCCATCTAAGTTTAGTTTGTAAGAACAGGGCCTGCAAGTGCGATTTTAACTTAAGCCAGTTAAAAAGTGTGGCTTTAATGCACACACACACCAGTTTAGATAAATTTACTTTCTAACATGCCTATCATCCTTAGCCTAAATTCATTGTAACATTTATTAACTGTAGCTGGAGTTATACATCAACCATCAGCCACTTGGATAAACTCACCTGGATTCAGTCAATTCTGCTGGTATTGTCACAGAAGTCAGAAAGAAAAATGTCATTCAACTGTGCTGCCTAAATACCCRATTAATGTGTCTCATCACGATTTTTCTACCCACTTCTTGTTTATCATCTCTTCTCAAGATCATTTGTTGCTTAAAGTTCTAAATGTTTTCTTTTYCTGTTGTTGAGCTCTGATACTTACATCAACACAGGAGTTTTGTACAACTAAAATTAGAAATTTTAACAAAATCACTGTGAAGTTTTTGAATTACACGGTTAAGTTCCCAAACATGCCATAAATAAATGATCAGTCTTGTTAGCAGGTTTGCACATAATTTTACCCAACAGAATATCACATATTCAAATCACAGATTTGAACTCTGCCCACACACAAACACTCGTATTATTTGATAATTAACCAGATGAGAACATTAATGATGTCAGTAAACCCCAGCCATCCAAACTCAAAACCTCCCACCACAACGCAACAGTGAAACAACCCTCCAGCTTTATCTTCCATTTCTTCTGTGTCAGGGTGATCACTCAATTTGTCTACATTATCATTTTATATTTTCTTTCAGACTAGATACACATGCCTTCTCTCTCCCTTTCTTAAATCCTAGGATTTCTCACACAAGGGCACCAAGAAGACAAGGAGGAGAAAGCAYCCACATCAATGTGTCTGTGACGAAATGACTTTTCAAATTCAGTGGCACTGCAGAGCTCACGCCAGTTCTCAAAAGGCCACTACCTCCTCCTTTCTCATAAACTAGATGAGAACTTAAGAGATCTTCTGTTCTCAAATATAGATTTCTCCTAAAGCAGAGGTCAAGGGAGGTGGAAACAATGGGACACTCTATTGACATCTATTCCAGGCTGAGTAAAGGAGCTCCAGGAGATACTCCTTTGCTCAACTAAAAAAGCAATAGTGCTCACTACCCAATGCCTTTAAAAGAAAAAAAAATCTGGCTTTTTCCCTCAATCAATCAAATCATCATGGTCATAAAATACATTTTTAATGAGGCCACTCCTACACTTGAAGCTGTTAACATATATGTAGTTAAGGCCCTRATCTAAAAATGCAGGTGACAGAAGCAAGTAAATATAACCCTCTCAAGAAGAGATGCCAAATACCAGGATTTTAAAATATCATATCTATGCACAGTCTTTGCCTGATAAAGACCACAGTRCTTCATCCAACATGGAGCCTGTAACCTCAGCTCCTCTCAATCTGATGCCTCAGAGCAGTTTCAGAAGCTAAGCATCTGTTGTGGTTGCTAATAAAAAGTCTGARGAATTTTGCTTTCAAATATGCAAAAGTGTGTGGGGGAGAGGGGGCAGTTTCATTTTCCTGCAGCCACATGAAAATATGTAACAGCTTTCAAAGTACATCATTGACTCACTCATGGCACAAATCAATCAATACTACAAAGTTTCTGAAGCCTGAGAAATTAGCTAGAAAAAACACCACCTTCTCTGGCTCCTCAGGGTTCACAATACGTGATCTGACCCTGATTATAATGATATTGTCACTGTAAACAAATGATGAAGGAATCATGGTTGTCTGGAAACACTGGTACTCAATAATGCTCCCTCCAAGGGGGTCAAAGCCTATAGACCACARRCTTCAAGGAGYCCTGCACAGAGCCAGGGCAGCAAGRGCTGCAAAAAAGTGAGGTCACCAAATGCAGATGTGATGTAAGACACAACCAYACRGGGCCAAGCCTCGGCTCTCATAACTGGGTATCATTCCTGGGGAGGGGAATGTGAAATGAATACRCCCCTGCAAGCAAACTAGAAAGTGGATTTAATACAAAGTAAAAACACTAGAGAAGTGACAAATGTTAAGGTAATCCAGTTTTGAGTACTAACACAGTAACTTTTCCTCTTCACTGTTTTTCTGAGTCTTTGCCACATTTCTGCTTCCGGCAGGCTGCATAATCAGTCCAAAGACTTCAATATCACACAAAAATCTTCATTGTTAAGGACAGTGATTTTTATCTCTACTGTCTGAAGTTGCTACTTGTTGGCAACGTGCCAGCATTCTGAGCAAGAACTTGTAAGAAGAAAAATTAGGCTGAGGCTAAGCGACCTGCTCAATTGTGTTTCTTAAGATTTGTTCTATGCAGAAACAAGAGATATTACACTTAGACACAGCAAGCTGAATGCATCTGGGAAGCCTGGGATGCTCTACTGATAGCAGCTATGCTCATGCTCAGACAACATGCTTGAGACACGCTGTGCTTCCTGACATGCAGCTCGTGCAAGGCATGTTGGATTCGGGCTACTGAGTTCACATAAACTTAAGAGTGGCTGTGGTCCTCAGATATCCAACATCCATGGATTCACCTGGATCACTACAGGCTTGGAAATCCAGGAGAAATGCACCATCCCTAACTTCAATATTCTACCAAATTTTGGTTCTTCCCTCCCAGTGCAATCAGATAACAYGAAACTCAAATGCATGTGGATTGCCAAGATCGAGGATAGAGGTTCACAAAAGGGTTAATCTGTGCCAAATCTCAAGCCATCCTGATTTAAAAGCTGTGAAYACCTGACAGTGACTAGGGACTGAGCTCTCTCCCAAAGGCAAGTTTACCCTGGGCTAAATTTGTCACCTTTCATATGCCTGTGTTGCAATTTCAGTGCACTCAATTTTTATGTTATCAAATGCACAGCCTGCCCTTTTGTCTGCAGCTGCTTCAGTGCTATTTGCACCATGTTTCTGCCTGGAGGTTTGTCCCTCTGCTCCTGTGCCCATAGCTTGAGAAGCTCATAATTGGCAGATCTGGGACACTAAATAATTCTTAGTGAAAGCCAGGAAGTTTCTGAAACCAACAAACAAAACAAACAAACAAAAAAAAAAATCTCAGTCGGGGATGTGTGTATGTGTAATGAATGAAAAACAGTGGCAACATAAAACTGTGTGAAAATATTTCTTTCCAGGTCACTTTTACCATGGAACATGCTCTGATTCTCTAAATTCACTTTGTTGATGTTATAAACCCACCCCTTTTCATTAGCAAACGCATAGATGGCTGAAGAACCACACTTTAAACGAGACGGTGACGGTTCTATTCTGGATTATTGTTTGAAATGCCAACCCTTGCAGAGTATTTACTCCTGGGTACGTACAGCCAGTGCTGCTTTCATAATGGAGCAGTGATTCAARTATTTTCTGGCTCATTCTAACAAACTAACRCAGAGAGACTACAAATACAAGGTARCCAGCAATTTTTAAAAAGCAAAAAACCCRTACTGATTTGTGTTCAATTTGCTAATTCCTGGACAAGAGACACCTTTTGAACCGACAAACAAATTAGGCCATCTGAAAAGCATGAAGGAAAGGATAAGACTTAAAAGTTAACGTGTTTTAAAGACACAAATTAACTAAAAATTACAATCAATGCTATCTACACAACCCATAAAACTGGTACCTTTCTGGTACAGCTTCAGGTMTCAATTTTGTTATCACAATACAGTCAACAAATATATATTGCACACACACAAAAGGAAGTCTAGAGTTCAACAATCATCTCTGTCTTACCCTAGTTATTAATTAAAGCAGATGGCAGCAGGGGGGGTGGGGCTGGTAAAACTACACACAATTTGGGACACCAAAGAGGAAAACATCAAGCTTTATAACAGTCACACAAATACATGGTGCCTGTTTTTCTAGCCACATATTCACRCAGAAATATCTRAGGATGATGCAGCACTAGAAGCAGRATCTACCTCTTCTTTYTTCCTCTTTTACATGTATAAACTGCTCTCATCCGAGATTCAACTACGTCCACTAAACCATTGATAAGCAACAGGAAAATGAAACCATTCAATCCAAAATGAAAAATCTAATTTTAAAAAAAGGAAACCAAATTAATACTCTGGAATAACACATAAAACTGCTTGCAAAGTGAGGAGCACTGCATCAGACTTGGCACTCTACATTCCAGGTCACACTTGCACAAAGCAGGCAAGAAGTGAGGGAAATCAATTAGAAGTGAAAAGCCTCCATGCACGTGCCAAAATTCAGCGTAGGATGCAGCTGTGCACCACATCTAATCCAGCATAACATGGCTGACCCGGAGAGGCTGAGCCCACTCTCCCCACAATTCCATCACACTGCAGGGCACTTGGAATGGCACTTGGAATGTCACATCGCTGCTCAGGTTGCTCAGCCAGGCCGAGKGGCTCCCACCATGTGCACACACACWGGATCAGTTCTCCAGCCCCTGACACAGGTGTCTATCTGCATGTCTACGTTGCCAACACAGACAGGGGAGACATAACCTCTGGCAAATGGAAGTGGAAACTTCCTAGAATGGGCACAGCTGGCTCAGCCAGAGCTTGTTTGCCATCCCATTTTGGAAGGAGGGTCTTCTTTGAGAGATGGACAAGTTCCATGATTTTGATTACCACTCTTTTGCTTTTCCTCAACAGTACGGAGAGGAGAGAAGGAGAGAAGGAGAGAAGGAGAGAAGGAGAGAAGGAGAGAAGGAGAGAAGGAGAGAAGGAGAGAAGGAGAGAAGGAGAGAAGGAGAGAAGCCCTAGCCAAACTTTTCTTTAGAAGGAACCAGACATAAGATGGGTATAATTATTGCAGGAAAGAGCAGAAGAGGAAGGCTGGATGTAATTAAGCATCCAGCAATGCCCCACAGCCTTTGAGTCATCCTGTGATCCAGGTGCACAGACCCAGCCCTGGCAGCCCTTTGCTCAGGTAAGCACCACCTGACAGTTCATCCCCAGCATCCCACCAGACACAGACACCTCATTTGGAGATGCATCTGCTGATACCTCTGGCAAAGCTGCTCCCTGGTGAAAGGRCAGCTGCACAGGCATGGTGAAAGCTCCTGAAGGAAAAACAAATGCTGGAGACCAATAGGGCACATCACTGGGGCAYTCAAGCAGCCCAGCAACAAGCCCACATGAGGGCTTATATATTTGTTTAGCCCCTATAGTAGAAAAATCAGTGCCATTTGGGCTGATTAAACCTTAAATAAATAAACAGTCACTACTTCCTATAATAGATGAAAACCAAAAATGCTACACTTGCATTGAACTTGCACTCAACTTTTCAGAAGGACCAGAACAAAATCCGGCTCTCCTGACACTGCTAGAACTCTTTAATAGTTCATCTTCATTAATCTGTTCAAAATATCAACAGCATGAGCTCTCAGTCTCAGTCTTAGAGTTAACTTGCACAAGAAGCCAACACTTGTTCTGTCAGTCCTTGCTCACTCTTGGGAAAAAGGAAGCAACTCAGACATGTTGCGTAACTGCTCATCGGCACCGTCAAAGAGCTCCAACAGTAATCGGAAAACTAATATCACTGCTTCAAATAGGTGCAAAAATACACAGAGAAAAGCCCATTAAAAGGATAGATGAGGAGACAGACATTCAACTCCTCTCACTGTCAGGGCTTCTTCAGAATAATTTAATGCAGGATCCAAAGAAAATGTCCTCCCACGTGTATTGATGCTAATTCACAGAATTAAATAGCAAACTCAGGAACACTGAAGCAAAGAAATGAGTTCACTGTAAAATCAGATTCCAGTCTGGATAAATTAACTTGGTAGCATGCTTCATTCATATGCCCTAACATACACGAAGTATGTAATTTTGGTCAAGTTGGCTGTAATTCTGGCACTCCTGYTATCCACAGACAGACAGGTGGTTTCCAAACAACTCTTTCAGATTCCATTTAGCTATTGCATCAGCCAAGACAAGTACATTTGTACTTAAGACAGCTTTCTAAAATGTTCATGCTGCTTTAAAAAAATAAATAAACCATAATCAGAAACAAAAAATATGCTTGAACTTGGTCATACAAAGTTTGTTTTGCTTGGAAATTAAAAAGCAGATATCACCTACATGGTCAGCTTCACAATACCATAGAAGAAGACACTGTGTCTACTTGGAGTAGAAAAGGAAAAAGCTTCTATCTAATACAAAAGAAAGTAKAGAACAGCTATTCAGCTGGTTAAATAGAAAGGGAAAAACATGAAAGTATATGACCTGATAGTTCTCTCACGTTTAAAGTCATCAGSAATGAAATAGTGGAAAACAAAATAAACATGTTTTTCAGATTGGGTGATGTCTCCATCTGTCCTCCCCTCACCATACATGCATACAGTGGAGGGAGAAAATGCACAAGAGGGATACACAGATTTATTTYCACAGGACTTCTTAGGTACAAAAGGAGCAGAAGACTTTGTCAATAATTTCTTACAATTTTCTTCACATTATTGCAAGAGCCAATCCATTTGTCATGTACACTTAGCAACCCCTTGCAGATTACTAAAATAAAATTGTAGTAAATGTTCTTTCAGTGAAAGATAACGTGCTTGGCTGCATAAAATCTTAAACTGTATGTAATAGAGTATGTTAGGTTAGTCACAGCGTTTAACACTGCTGTAACTATATTTATGTTTRCTTTCCAATGAGAACAACATGACAGCATACAGCACCTGTCCCAGAACTGTACACAGTAATGAAGTTCTAAAAGAATCTTCTCTTTCAAGGTATTACATAAACAAAGACACCTGAAAAAAAATTGAGTGTCATCTTCAGAAAAATTAATTGCCACCTAAAATTAGACATTTCAAATGACAGCATTCACCAGGGTCTCATTTTTATACATTCACAGAGCACYACATACAATTTTAATAAAAATAGCAAAGGTGGCCACAGAGACACTGTTTGGAGTCTGYACGTTTGGGTTGCACTCCGGCCCTTGTCAGTGCCCCTCTCTGAGATCCCAAGCTTATCGGTGGGTCCTTGCCTGCTCCTGCTCAGACTTGCACCAGCCAGGGGGGCCCACAACTCCCTGGCCCTTTTCCAGGACTCTGTTCCCCAAATCTTCTCCCTCATGAAGGGCTATGGCCATGCTGAATGAGTAGCTAAGCAGCCTTCTCCAACCAATAATGAATCTTACCAGTAGAAAAACAAAACAAAAGAGGTTGAGTTTGAAACAACAAAAGCATACCCCAAACCCCACTTACCTAAATGTAATGGAGACCTGGGAGAAAGCTACCTACTTCATGGTCTCTCAACAGGTTTTCAAAAACAAGGGCCCATACTCTGTCAGAAAGGATTTTTTTAACTGTTCATAACCCTTTGGCTCACTGATCCACCCAACTGCCAGACAAAACATGTTTTGTAACTTGGCTGGAGCTCTGAGCAGACTCTTAACAGCTAAAAGCTCAGGAATTGTCTATTAACCACCCTTGAGAGGCCTCCAGAAAGTATTTTATTTCAGGCTATTGTTTTGCAACCAGCTTTTCTAACAGCTTGTTGTTAGTACAGCACATTCACATCGAAACACCTCAACAGGTGACTGAATGGCACAATACAAGGTAAGCAAACCCCCTGCCGAATGAATAGGGCATTTTCTTATTTAATTACAGAGCAGTTGTCCATCAACACATGCATTTCAAGACCCAAYTCCAGAGCCTTCGATCATCAGAGAGCAGTCTTGTGTGAATATGCCAGAAATGCACAAATACCCTGCCCACTGTTGCCCTGAACAACCGTGGATACATCATATGAATGGTAATATACCTGATGAGGAGCAAAGATGGAAAAACTGTTTTCATGGTTGGCTAATGAGATAAGCCAAAGCCTAAGGCAACAGCTTCAACCAAATAGAGTAAGACTGTATTTCCAGCTTATTTTAACTATCTAGATTTTATTCCTGTGAGAGATAAACAACATACTTGCTCGTTATCTAGGATTTCAAGCGCAGAGAAACAAACACAGCAGATAATTCCATTACTATTCATTCCTGTAAAGGAGTTAGACATTCAGTAGTGAACACCCACCCAGGTAAATGAAAYAGTTAAGGAAGAAGTTCAGGAATTAATTCCACTCTGCTCTCTAGGCAGCTGTCACACTGCAATGATGAGCAATTTATCTTCCATCTAAAACGCTGTCAGCAGACAAGMAGAGTCACTGGGGAAGCCAGCTGCAGTCCACGCCCTCGACAAGATAAAATCCGTGCCTCTGAGGAAGGAGACACCAGGGAACTCAGTTATTTCCCCAGCTGCCCCATGAACTGTGAAATACTTGCACTTGTGTGCTTTTCCTTGTCTGGTGCCTGCTACCTGAGCCAAGAAGAGGTGCCCCCTGAGCGAGCAGTTCTGAAGATATTCCAACCATCCACGACGCTTTTCCACCCCTGGCTTGGAAACAGCCGGGCAAATCCCCACACCTTTGCATCTCCATGTCACCACAACCTGAGAAACCCCACAGATGACAGCTGAGGAAGCTGAAATGCCCTACTTACCTCTGCTCTTGAAGGTGCCACAGAGAGGCAGTCACACAAGTGTAGTCAGAATACTTGTCCCAGAGCATAAAATTCCCTCCCACACAGGAACAAACAGCTCCAGACCTGCAAGCGGGCAGCTTGAATCGATGGATGCCGCTGCCAACTATGTGCAGGCATAAGCATTTCACGTGGAGGAGCAGCTGAGAGCTGGACTTCTCTTCCAGATCCATAGTTACTGCACTGGAGGAAGTGCTGACATTCCCTTCCTTCTACCAGGGGTTTTGCAAAACACCTGCAATTTCATKAGGCTGAGCTTTCATCAGGTGAGCTTGCAGTGACAGCAAGTTTAAAAGTTGACAGCACTTTTATTTTACCTTCAATGCGACGAGAAGTCAGAAACCACACGGACACAACTTGAAGGCACAGATGCTGAACYAGCCTGCTGGAGAGGCTGGGCACCCCACATTAGTACAGGACACAGCACTGGTGCCCTGGCTGAGCAGTCTGGTAGAAGCGACAATGGCCTGCAGGTCCTGGTAGGTGTGTGAGGAACAGAAGAGCATGCTGAGCCAGACAGGTCTTATCAGCTCATTGCWCAATCCCATGACTTAAATGAGATCTAAACCATCAATAGTCTTATCTGGCTGTACTGAACTGTGGAAACTCACAGTTCTTTGTCACCAATGACTCCAGAGGAARTCAAACACATCAGCAAAATAAACCTTATGAACCCCTTAGTCATCTTYTATGAGAAAATCCACTACACCAAACCAGAATCCATCCCCACAGACAGCTGTGTGCATTTGTTGCCCACAAAATCACTGTTACCCAYTTTACCTTTAGAAGCACTACTGACTACTGCTTAGAAGAGCACTACTGCCTTTCAGCCATGACTCACTGGCCAAAACATAAAAGAAACTGCTTTGTACCCTTAGGAACAACAAAACACTTCTAGCTGGYGGCCATGAGTCATGCATTTGAAGTTTTGTCTGATTTGAGGCATCTRCTAAAACTGAAAACTTCAGGAATGGGCTTGTTTCAAAGTTGTTTGCCTTGGGTCATGTAAGTATTAACTTCCCAATTTTCATCAGCAACAACTAAATTTGCTAAGCAAAGGTATTAAATAATGTGCATCTATGAGCTATTAAATGTTATCATCAGAACAGTTAATCTCTGCTTTTTGCCACTATGCATTACAAAACACAAAACTTACCTCAAAATTTTGAGAACATTCTGAAAAATTCACCTCTCAAAAGTGCAACAATAAAATCTCCTTCCTACAAAGACAAGTATTCCAGGCAGAACCATCTCTCCATCTGGATGTGCTTCTGATGTTCTTACATCAAATACACATTTCAACATTTTCATGCATTTGTTTTTGCTGAACTGTCATGATTTCTCTCTCAGTTTTATGGGGAAACTTTTAAACAGCAATTGAGATTTGTGATGCCAAATGTGATCAGGGGTATCATTTAAAAACCTGCAAACAAACAAAACAAACAAAAAAACCCCAAAGAAACCAAGCTACCAAACCCCCCAAAGCAGTAATTTTGTATTTGACATGGGTTTTGCCTTTGATTAKACTCTATCCTGTTTAAGAGGTACTACTGCCCATTCTCATTGAGTCTTAGGAAAAAAAAATATAAAAAGGGTTGGTCTCTCTTAAATAAAGACACTTTACACTGAAAACTCAATGACTGTATCTAACCTGTCATAAAGWGAGAACCATTAACAAACAGGTATTGATTGATAAGACCTAGCCTGTGATTTTGCACAGACCTTTTTCCATCTGAGTCCAAAAGGCTTCTCGCCCACTCTGGGAAACCCCTTTCAACAATGGAAATGTCCCACTGGTGCAGCATGAGACCTTGCTGATTTCTTAGTTTATAGATACCATTACTGATACCAATGTTTCCCTTCCTTGCCCTGCTCCAGAGAAGTGGTTTGTGTTGCCAACACAGGTGTTAGAAGTGGGGGAGCTGAGCCCCTTTCCCTGTGGGGCTGAGCAAGGACAACAAGAAAGCCAACAGCACAACTGCAGAAAAAATAGCTGCACCACAAACAGTAAAATGGAAGGAAGACAGGAAAAAGGGAAGAGTACGAATTATCCCAAGCAACATTAAAAAGAACCGCCAAGCAAACAAAATGCAAACACTGCTTGAAGTTTGCTCTGTGACTCATGGAAAGTGGCTGTGGATTATAAACCAAAACCGTCTTTCAGATGGAGACCTGTCACCAGCTGTTTTATGGTGTTCAGACTCTGCTCACAAAGCAGTTCTAGCTGTCTGTGCCAAGCAGAAGCGTTTCCCATTTCTAGATTTACGTACTCATGCGTTCCAATTCTTATCTTAGTCAGTGAGCCCCACCGGCCTTCCTCCAGCAAACCTGTAGCCACCAGGAACCAGGCTTATCAAGGAGTTTTTTTCTTAATTGTGAACGCATTTAATTTAAGAAGAAAAACATTTAGCTCCATCAGTACTGAAAAAATCTGTGCATGTGRAAAAGCAACAGCCGCAGGTATGAAGCTGAATAAACCCAGCCTCCTCAAAAAACTCCCTATCTCGTGCTAAACACGCAGGGCAAGCATAACTGACTCTGAAAACAAACCATTATTTTTGTGAATGRTCCACCTGCAGCAGCTTAACCAGATTCAGTAACTGTTTAGCCAGAAATGTGGTCAGTTTCTGCGATTCCTTTCCCGGAGACAATTACTGGGGAACACGCACACACATGCCTGCGCACACACCGTCACTCTCAAATGCTGTCCCTCCATAGCAGGGCACAGGGATTCTTTAACTGTATCCTCCACACAAACCACACTTGATTCTCCCTCTCTGGCTCCCATCAATGACTTCACTTAATTAGCCTTGTTCACCAATATCCAAATTCAAGAGTTTATGAGACCAGGCTACACAAGCTTCCTAAACTAYTGGAGAGGTAGGGAGTCACTGCACAAAGGTCCTGCGTAACAACCTGTTCTGTCTCAGAGCACACAGAGAACAAAGCAACTCACTTCAAGGATATCAACTCCAAACACAGATATCCAAAACATACTCCTTCTTGTCATTTTGACTGGGATTAAAATGTACTTTTATGTCTTCTGGACATATAAATATGAAAATAGTGTTTTGAATTGTAGAAAAGAGGATCAAAAAGATACATTGTATGATGCCCTTTATGCTGTCTTGTAAGYATGAGACAGCAAAATGTAAGAAGCTTCATATTTTCATAACCAGGTGAAAACAAGCACTGAGCTCATATTGCAGAACAAACATGAAGTCAGCTTTTGTACAAAGYCTCACCTTTCACTGTTTGTGCTCTATTCTCATCTTCCTAGTCTTGGAGTTTGCCAGGAACAAAGCACAACTAACAATCCTTTCACTTATTCAAAGCAATGAAACCTCTGATGGCTGCACATGGCATAACACAACACTTGGCTTTCCAGAAAACCAAACACTCAAGAAGGAAAAGGAAGCCTTCACAAAAGCTTCCATGTGAGATGACTTTCTCCACAGAACACCACCTCCCTCAGCAGGAAGGGCTGCCCGAGCAGCTGAGGGCTTCTGTCTGCACTACACACGCTGTGCCTGAGAAGGAGCTGCTGATGCTGTATGAAGGCATTCAAAGCTGAACTCTCCTCACACTCACCTGCAACCCAGCAGATTCACCTGGAAGTTTCTGCCTGCTGTCAGCAGCAACAACGTGATTTGAAAAAAAAAAAAAAATAGGGAACTTGACAGCTGGCTTCTCAAGGTGGATGTTTGGCTATTGCCATCACAAAAAGTAGGACCTACTGTCAATATGCTAAGGCTGTTAGCCAGTTCATAATGAACAGGAAGTGCTGAACATCTCAGTGTGCCATTCGCCCTCTGAAGATGTAGTTGGGGCACACCAATGCAACAAGCAGCACCTACTATCMATGTTAACAACCCTATTTTGCAGTGAAAACATCACTATTTTGCAGGGGATCTTTCCATCCCAGAAATGCTGTCCAGGTGTGCCAGAGCTCAGAAGGAGGTGAAATCCAGCAGCATCCACTTAACCTGAGTTCTGCCAGAACAGCTTCCGCAGTTATTGCCTCCCACTGATCACACTTGCAGAGGAGTTGTGCTGGCAGGTTGGGAAGTGAGCAGCTGAGGGAGAAGGAGAGGGAAAGCTGAGCCATACAACTTGCTGGCTGGGGCTTGCAGACAGAATTGCAAGCTGGACTMTGGCACGGGTGCTGAAGCACAGAGCTTCTTCTCTGAAGCACTTCACACTGCACACACAAGTATGCAGRCTTCTGTCTCCACAGAGAAATTCCTACAGCATGAACATACTGTGAACAGATATGGCATTTCATTCTGTAACACACRTGCAGAAATGTTTTTAACAAAGGTATCCATCATCATAAAAACGTAAGTGGAAATGTCAACATCTGAGAGCAAAGTGAGGAGGAAAACAACCCAATACACACAACTATAATGAAAAAAAAATTAATTCTACAGCTAGGCTATAGATCTTAAAGAAAGACAGTACAAATCATAATTTGCTTTAGTAAAGTAAAAATATAGTAAAAATACTTGGATAACTACAGTTCAGATAAACAAGTTTCCAAAATAAATCTAAGGCAGCAAATGTGTGATGTGCAAGGCACAGAACATCATGGCATCTCCTTTATGTCCTCTTTTTCACTAGCCCCATCCTATTTAACACCTCCTCTCTACTATACATAGCTTGAAAAGAAACCCACAAATCCACTGTCCCTCATATTTGAGAATACTTCTATGTAAACAAAAAATTATTGTATCAAGTTCTTTAGTGTACAGGCATACAGAAGTAAAACACCCAGAATCAACCATCATTTTTTTAATGCATAGTTTAGGTTTGACTAGATTAGACCACACTACTGACAGCTATGTCTGCAGTGGATATTTCAAATGACAAAGAGACAAAAATTGTCTTTGCTTTCACAAGGTGTGCAGATTTGCCACTTGAGATATTCAGTGGGGTAAAGGGCAAGAGGATTCTGGTGCCCAGGAACTGTCCCTTCAACTCAACATGCTTGGTCACAATTCAGCCTCTCCATGTGCCTTGAGTCTAAAAAGCTGGAAAGACCCTAGATATACATCCTCTCTTCCAGCCACTCTAAATTTAGCACCTCAGTGAAGTTGCTATTCCCTCCTTCCCCCTTCCTCACGATAAAGGCAGCACCGAAAAGGAACACACAAAAACCAACCAATCTGGCAATGAAACATGAGCTATATTCACAGGACAAAAATAGAAAGCTTTCATCTTTCATTATCAGACACTCTACCGCACAGCACAGGAAGCTGAAGCTTGAGGCAACAGTAGGTTTCAAATACTCCTCAAAATGTGAGTGAGGCTTTCCTTTTCTGCTCTGTGAAAGGCTAAAAGAAGTTGGCTTGGCAATGACAAAAAACATTAGAGTCCAACAAGCCTCTCCAACAGCAATCCAAACAGGCAGTTGCTTAAGTAATAGCATTGTCTTCATAAATCCTCCTGTTCAGKACAGCCCTTGCCTCTTCGTTTCTTCTGACTCTAAAATTCTATGTTCTAAAATCGTGAAATAATTTTAGATCTTAAAAAGTTTAAGACTTTAATTTTTTTWWAAGTTTTTAAAATTTAGTCTTCGTCCCCAGAGGAATTCAGGAAAGGAATAGAAAAATGCAATTGCTAGGAAGTTGTCACTTCAAACTTCAAAAATTGTATTTGCTTACAACCCTCCAGCCTTGCTGTGTTAACTGCAGCCTGAATTTAATGGGGTTTGCATTTGCTCTCTAGGGACTTGGAAGGGCAGATGGAAGGCAAGGAAGGACCTGAAGAAAGGAGAAGCACTGTGCTGCTCCTCTGTCACGGTGTGTCAGGTTCTTCCAGAAGTCCCCTCAGCCTCCATCTTTACAGTCTCAACAACAGATTATGCAGCCATCTGCTGAGCTTCAGTTTTTATAAATGTTTTTATTTTAAGAGAACTTGTCACCACGCAAAGTCACAACTCTTCCTCAAATACACTGTTTTGTGGTGGCTTGATCTTTTTATCTTATCTATTCTTACCCACTCTGTAATTCCCCAGGGAAACCAGAAACTAACACATTCAGAGAMTATCTTTTGGGTTTATAATCCATTGAGAAATACCACATTTCATTACCCAGATGTGTGGCTTTKCCTCTTTTGTCCTTGCAAAATCCTGAAACATGGCAGATAAATTGCTGCCTGTTTTGGGTTTTTAATCAAAAGAGTTCAGCACAGCAGCAGCACAAGCACAGCTTCTCTTCTGGGCAAAAGGACAAGGAGCCTGAGTGCTGCCTGTTGGGTGGTACATCACTGAATGATGGAGTGAGAAGTGGGAAGAGAAATTATTGCCACTTCTGCTTAGCATGAACCAGCACCCARAGCCATATAGAGGAACAGCAGGACAAATGCTGCATTAGGGTGAATAAAAGAAAAGAAGACACAGTTTTATGTTTCCCATGGCATTGCTATGCTTACTTTTAAACAATGAAATGAAAATTTCACTCAGGCATCCTACAACACTTGTGCAGAGCATCCAACATCAAGATGCCCTACAGCTGACTTTCAGTAGTCTCAAAATGGAATTAACTTTCTTATTTTACAGCCTGGGAAATCCAAGATGCCTGTAAGGCAAAACACATGAAAACAGCAGTAAAACTCAAAAAGCTTAATCCACTCAAAACTAGAAAAACCTCAGTAATCACTGTCTGTGGATTCTTAAAGAACAGACAAATGAAATTGCAGGACTAGGTGTAAGGACTTTAATAAAATTATTAGGTATAGGGTGGCACATGAGCCAAAAAATATTCAATAAACACAGTAACTAGATTTGAAAAAATTACAACGCAGAGGAAGTGGCAAGCAAAGCCAAGTCATCCAGACAATTACTGCTCACAAAAATCACCTCAGTAGAAACACAGGACATTAGAACACATTGTGAAGGGAGGCATCATTACAGAAAGGGTCTAAAGGAAAGCACAACAAAGGTCTAAAGGAATAAGACACAACATCAGCCTGACAACACCAGTGAGAAAAATCACATCAGACCAACATGACTGTATTTCTCAATATTGTAGCTCCTTTTCTAGATAAAGGAAATATTAGCTTCAGGTTAAAGAAATGTTAGCTTTAACCCAGCTAAGTAACCCTAAACATGCACCAGTGYTGCTGAGGAGGCTGGAGGTGGAAATGAACTATTTTAATGTGGGTAGGAAACTTGTGAGACAAAATGAGGGTCATATAGAGACCAGACTATTACACAAGTCAATATTTCATCTATAGATACAAAAATCCTCAGCATTCAGTCTAAAAGCTTCACCAGTAAATGGTTCCTTGTGTTCCACAAAGAGCTCAGTGCATTCAGGTTCTGAGGGGACTGTAAAYGTCCCTCTTATTGATTTGGTAAATCTTGAAAAAGACAAGAATTACTTAAATTTTCAATTATTTTAACTGGGACTAGAACCAAGTATGGTTAAACTACTGAGAACATGTGTCAGAAATTGGAATATTTCTTGCCACCAGGAAAGAAAGTCATTGGATGGGTASAGTGGAGGCAAGAACTTTAAAGGCAGAGTTTGGTTAACATGAGCACTACACTGTGATGTGATATACCTGCAACAGCAGGAACTCGACTCAGTGAACCAATCCTCTCTTGCACGGATTTTTTTCACTGACCAATATTTCAACAGATTTTGATTCAGGTGCCTCTTTCCTCTTCCACAAGAGCTTATTCCAACAGGTGGTCCTATAGTTAAACTTGTCAGAAGACTTTCAGACTGCAGTAACTTCTCAGTTAAATAGGCTTACAATGTGACCACACCAGAAGAGCTTCATTTTTGGGGAGGGGAAGGAGAGTTGCTTTGTTTGTTTGCTTTAAATTATATTMTGCTTCCTTGCTCTGATCAAGTCGYRAAGCSATGGAGAATCTCTGCAGGACCAAGTTCTGTGATGGTTCTGGGCAGCAACTGCCATCGTGCCTTCTCCTCAAAATGGCAGAGAAAAAAGGATATGTAGTACTAGTTTAGTTACTGCATGACACAGCTGAAATCCAGCAATTACTTCATTGAGAAAAWGAGAGGGCTAGCAGGAATTAGCAAAAGTGATTTTCAGTAAAGGCACTGTAAGGTCTGGATTTTCATGTAAGACATACCCTACACATCTCAATTCTACTTAAATGCCTATATTTCTTACTCTCCACAGACTAGTTAGTCTTTGCTATTACTATTCCAACTTTGGTGTAAGTCTGGTGGAATTTTTATTAAATTCTTGTGCAGTACAGCTAGACACGCGGGACTCTGAAGGTCTGTAGGTGTTGCCAGACCCAKCTCTATGCAGATAGGTCACAGACTACCTCCTGAATCCACAGAATTCCCTCAGATACACATACAAAGCAAAATTCTATATCCCAATTCAGTTATACAAGAATGTTCCCACTAGTACATCTCATTAGAAAGTTGGAGAATGGCAGATGTAATGATAGGAAAAAGATTGAGTATGAGTCTTGAAAATATGGCTAGCAAAAAACATCCACCCACAAGCACGGATCCAGAACAGCATGGTATGTAAGGTGGACAGAAATAGCTGCCAAGGATGATGTGAGCAGTAATAGAAGATAATCAACAACAACAACAACCGCTGAGAACAGTTGCTCAACTTACAAGAAAAAGAGTCAAAATATCATTAAAATGATTCAGTAAATCTGATCTTATTTATTTCAGTAAATTGCACTAACAGAAACAATAACATTTCCAAACTGGAAGTTATTGTTTACTTTATGTAAACACTAAGCCCAGAAATCTGGACTGAAATAATGTGCACTTCAAAACTAATCATTTTTACTTATGTATTCATTACCAGTATTTAAAACAAAAACCCACCACACTTCAAGATTTCCCATTTGCAGAAAAAAAATGCTGTCTGAAAAGTGTAATATAATGAAATTATTATGGATTTGTAGGTATTAATTCACATCCCCTAAAAATAGTTCACATTTACTAACAGAGGAAGTAAAATGGCATGACGGTAAAGAAGCGGAAAATCACACTCATCTAGTAAATGCAAGCAGATTCCTTTTCTTATCAGTCCATCTCTTATTAGTTCTGCTAAAGAARGATTACCCTGCAGTCTCAAACAGCACACGACTTCCAGATAGAAATGCTTAAGCACACATAGAAATACTATAAATTTATCCATAAAGACACACACTGCAGTTCCCTACAACCTGCTGCAATAATTGTAATCTATAGTTTAAAACWTTTTTGGCTGCATTTGGGATCTCACAAAGAAATCTGTCCTCATCTATGACTTGCAGCACATGCCAGAAACCAAGAGGACAGAGGAAACTTGCTTGCCATTCCCTGAATTGCTATACACTGCCACTCTGCCAAGAGGCTTACAGTTTTTGGCATTCCTTTGCTTACTCCCAATGTTCTTCATCCACTGTCTGAATAAGGAACAAGCTACACAAGGGCTGTATTGCCTAACAGATCAGAGCCCGATGGAGATGTAYGAAACCTCAATTTATTGAGGACCTTGCCAGTAAATCCAAACAAGTCCCTATACTTCAGAGTGYCCTGATAATCCTGCCTTACTCTGTCTATTTTACATCTTTGGAAAGGGACAGGGCCTTGGGTAATGTATGGCTGTGCCTAGATGCCATGAACTGCAGCACACAGAAAAATGTGAACCAGATGATAAAGCAGCCCAGCTGCACCACTGTGAAGCTATGGCTCACTGCTATCACCTCCTCCTTTCTGTACTGTAGAGTTTTAGTATCCCAAGAATCCCTAGCCATTACATTTAATACGGAAAATGTGGAAATTTGCTCTTGGATTTCTAGACCCCTATTATAATTAAAAATAACAGAATAGATCACACTGAAAACTYGTGGTTTTGTTCAGATCAGGACAGAACACAGCTTAGGCAAATGTCCTGCTCACTCTTATCTGCCAAGGAAACACTCTGGCAGGGTAYATGTGCTCTTCTGATTCCACCCAGCAGTTCCAAGAGCTGCCTCAGTTTATGGCTCTKGCTCACCTGCTCTGAGGGGCCAGCAGCAGGTCCTACTTGAGWTCAAAGGACAGCACAGCACCAACCCATGGGACGGTCTCCATTAACCCAAACACTTCCCACAGACCAGGCTCCTTCGGTGTGTCAGCATTAGCACATGCTAGAGATCACACACAAGAGGAGGAACTGCTTTTATTGGCATGAAAGAGTTACACAGGCAGTTTGGATGTGTTTAGCATATTTCTTTGAAATTTCTTTTCCTTAATTCAACTTTAGATTTTTAAAGGCTGTCCAAACATGTATCTGTCTTGAAATCCTTATTCAGGGGATATACAACTCATAAAAGAACATGAGTATACTGTGCATATGGAATCTGATTAAAAAGCAGAAACATTTGTTTTATAAGCRTATTACTTAATATCCCATGGCTTTGGCTGATTTATTATTCAGCTGAAATGCTGAGAGAGTTTGGAGAAGTGCTGATTCTGATGAAGGCTCAAAGCACCTCCCATATTCATAAAGGAGACATTTCACAAATGGCATCATATTCCTTAACATGTTTATCCTGAAGAGCATTCAAGTCCTAATTAGGAACAGAGCCACACTGTGTTAAACTGAGAAACAGTATATTTAGATATCATCTATCCCCAGTGATCTTGCAAGAAGATACATAGCATATGGCAGATGAGAAAATCAGAAAAGGGGAGGGGGCAGAAGAAAGAAAGAGACTAACTGTTAAAAATACTTCAAATGAATACTTAAGTGAAAAAAAAAAAGTTTAAAATTGGGAAAAAAAACAGAAACAAACACTAACCAAAACAGTTAGTCATGAACTCAGCATTTCACAGAAACATGTAGAGACATGGAGGCATTTTAAACTAAAATGACATTGACATTTCCATGTCAATTGCTTTGCCCTCTATCTTTCTATCCACAAGAGTAGTCAAATGTCTTACTTCCACATAGTACCTTAAAATATTAGTTATTTTTAAAAAAATAATAACATTACTGAATTCAACATTTCAAAACACACACACCCCAATGGTATTCCACAATTCTCATTTTGTGAATACTTCCCAAAGTACTGGTTTGGTTTGTTAGGGCTTTTTTTTTTTTTTTTTTTTTTTTTTTTTTTTTTTTTTTTTTTTTCAGATAAGAAAACACCAATATTCTGTAGCAATGCTAGAAATTTCAAAAATACAAAATGTGAATACATTGCAGTATTACCAGAAGCCAAGGATTCCTACTGCAAGCTAGTGACCTTTTAGAGGTAACTGAGAATTTCCATGAGCTCACTTCAGGCAAAATTGMGAAAGGATGTTAACCTACCTTTCACAATTTTACTGCCAAGTYTCATAATATCTAGTGGATTTCATAAATCCCACATCCTGATGTTAGTACYAGAGTTATATAAGAGCCCATTTTATTCTCCAAAACCACCTGAACACAGACTTCAGTCTTGCAAGAAAACCTTGCATATACTGCCAAAGTKCACTCTAAAAGCTATAAAATTGGAATACAAATAAAATGAAGCCACTGCTTGAAGAACAACCACAAATATCACAAACTTTTCATCTCCTAACCCARAAAAWGGTCAAGTGGAAAAACAGAATTCASGAAGTCCTGCTGCACAGGTTTGAAATTTTCTCTTTGGTGAGAGAAAGGCTCATAGCATAGTGTCCTGTACTCTGTTGAGGAATGTGCCCAAAAAAGCAAGAGAAATGCATTGGTTTTGGAATGTGCTGTCCAGTCCCTTGATTGTGACAGCCCTTGGCAGCCAGTGAAGAAACTCTCAAACAATGCTGAGCTATCCAAGCAGCGTACAAAGGCATTTAGTGCGGGTCATGGAAGTTGCCTCCCGGCCTGCCACAGACCCCATGCCAGGTGAGTAAGTCAGCTTCCCAAGGAGCAAGCTGATCCACACAGAATTCTTACCTCCCATGATTTTTGGTGGAAAMAGCCTGGCCAGGTCTTGAGACTGAGTTATCTCATTGCATCACCCCACAGCCTGGGTGCTTGCAAAGCAGGGGGGAGGTGGATGAGGAGTCCAACATGGAGAAGGAGCAAGGAGGCTTCGTGACATGAAGGACAGCACAGCTGCAGTGAGTATGGCTGTGGAGAGCCTTCACCCCTGTTTGGGACACAGGCCAGGACTAACCCTGGGTCTGRTTCAAGCTGCACAGCCCATCTATGAATGTGGACTGGTCACAAKCTCTCTGTGGGGCTAGAACCCAAACCCATTAGCCTTTGGCATCTAGTCATTGCCTGTTGTTTGGTATCTGTGGCAGAAGGAAGCTGCTCAAATGAACATGGCAGTGGGCTCCAATAAATCTCTCCATGTAAAACTATAAGCCACGTGCAGCTACCAGGGAAGCAAACAGAACTGAAACCAAGCAAGCACTCTGTGACAGGCAGTGAGGCTGTAAAGGTGTGGGGGCTACAGCAGTGAGGGCCAGGCCCGGCACAGGGGCAGCACCCTTGTCCAGTGCCACCACGGGATAAGCAAGGAGCCACCATCATGTCCTGAACACTGCTCAATTGGGCAGACAGAACTTTCTTTACATGCTTTTTTTGACTGAAGTAATCTCAGATTTTCAGAGAGCTGGTGATAACCACACCTCACAAAACAAGATTGCAGTGACCCAGGTGGCAGGATAGCAGCCAGGTCTGCTCTCAGAATAATGCCACCGTCCTTGGCTGCTTCCATCCCAAAAACAATGAGGCACATGACCTCAGGTAATGGATGTCCTCCTCATACACCCCTGTGCATCCCAAGCGGCCACTGCCAGAAGAGGAGCCACTAGCCACAAGGAAACACCAGCTGGGCACACACCTGGCCACCGTGGGGCCATCATCACCAACAGGTGTCATTCACCTACAGAGGTGTCACCTCCATGARGGRAAAAAAAAAAAAAWATGCAGATGTCAACAGGTGACGAGGCAGCAGAAGTTATTTCTGCGTTTGCCCTCACTTATTTGGCCTTCTCTCAYCTGACAGGTCTTTTAGATATGTGCAGTGACCACTTGGAACCCGCCAGCCTGGCTGCCCACTCTYCCCTTGTTGTTTATCTACGTCTCACTACAGCAACTCATTCAGCAAGCTGTTACACTAAGCATAAAAACAAGCAAATTATACAGTAGATAAAATGCCAAGCTCATCTTGCACTGCCAGCTCCATTTGGGAAAAAAAAAAAAAGTGATGAAGTCTGCATGCATATAATCACAATAATTAGACACTTGTAACCAGCTGAACATCAGCATGCGTGCTGAAATTAAAATTGCCCAGTTTGAAAAACTAAGAGGGCAGGATCTCTGCAGTCCTATCTTGAAGAAGAGGAAGGAAGTATTTTTTGGCTAATTCAGCCTTTTCTCAAAGAAAAGCATTTTTTACCATTTATTATTCACTAGAGAAGGGCTGTTGATTTTGTTGTCCATTAATATGCCCATCATACAGAGTTTTTTTTAAGTTGAGGAATCTAAAACTTGGCTGTGTGTGGCCAGACCTACATTTGAACAATTTAATAGTGCTGCACAGTTTGGGTTTTTTAATATTTGATTCCCCCATWAGCTTTAAAAATACCACATTTCTTAGCTCACTGTCAGTGGAAGTCTTTTTTAAACACACATTGTGTAGCTACTCATTGAGAAAACCACTTCACAAAGCCTTTCTGAGTTTAAATTAAAACACTATTAGCTCCTTAGTRTTAATTTAAGAATTCTCTGAATAAGTAGGTCAACAAATGTATAAATCCAGCACACAATCAATCTTCAATATTGGTACTTATCACGTAAGATAATCCCTTTAAAACCAGCCTGCTCATCCTTGAGACACTATTGCTAACTTCAATTCAAAGTAACTCCCAATCATAGGATTCAATAAAGTTCAAAACTGTTAGCCCACTCTTTTCAAAATTTCCATCTTTYATTGTATTCTCAAACTGTATGTCTCTCTTAATCTTCCCTTTTACCCTCTAAAGCAATGACTTAAGAATATTGCTCACTTACCGCAAAGACAAAATAGCAGACAAGGCTATTAGTAATTTAGGACAAGGCACTTAGTAATTTTCTATGGACATGTCAGGCAAGTTTTCCTGCAGTGGGAACTAGAAGTAAAGCTAAGAGTATTCTCTACTAATAGTTTTTTAAATACAAAAAAAAKTCCTTTTCACTTTTTGTTTTTGTACATCATTTTTTCCCATCTCACATTATCAGAATGTCTTGAACTTACAACTCTTTAAACCCACAGACTACAGATGTCATTTATTTTACATAACCTATAGTGAGCTCACTTCTTTATTCATTGAGATTTTGCAAGATACCTGTTTGAAATAATTTATTTCTTACTGAATTTTGTAATAGTGAATCAGCAAAAGGCACACAATAACTCAAAAGAGATTATGTGGTTATAATTTTATTTTGGAACGGTGTATTTCMCATTGTCATACTTCACTGGGTAAACAGTACAAATTCCTTTGTGAATTAAGTCTTCATGAAGCAGACTAAAAAAAAAGCAGGAATTCTGTTGCAGGAGTACTACTGTGTTTAAAAGTTATAAAATATGATTAGAATTACTCTGGTTGTTCTAGCTCTACTGTAATCAACTCAAGTACATAATTGGTGTAACTTTGAAACAAAAAACCGACAACACTACCATAAGAGAATCACAACATTTTTAGAATGTAATTAGTGCCTTGTTTGATGAAGTAAAATGAAAATGATAACTCATTATTACTCGTGATAGGTATTAATCATTTTACCCTCTATGACTTTTCTCCCTACTCCTACAAAATTCAGCATTGGTAAAGACAGAGATGGAAAATAAAAGCTAATCACCTCATAAGACCATTTTGAGATCTATTTGGGGTGTGACAATGTGATTTCCTCCAACTAAATTTCTTTTCTAAAAGAGGTGTTTTCCTAAGGTTTTYGAAAGAAACTTTTCCCACAGCCAAAATTTTAATCTCAAAAAGTACCAACATCTTGATTCAGATACTGGTTTATATCCTTCTAGAAGTCATTTACTTCTCAATTACTCTCGCTGTTTCAATGAGAAATTTCAAACAAGCAGCTTGTAAGACTTGATTCTCTCTTACTGCGTTGAAAGAGTATTTTCATGTACAGAGATGATAAGTCAAGCTGAAATACTCAAACTACAATTGCAAGCAATAATTATTAAGAACTGTTTAAAAAATGCTGGAGGTCTTCCATTTGCTGAAAAGCTGGACATACAAAAAAGAATTCCCTGGAGTACTTTTCAAACAGAAAGGGCTGCAACTCTCCTTGTTACAATTCACCTAACCCTTCCAAAAGGCTTGGCCACCAAAAAAAGAGTGCAGGAGATAGGTCCTAACCAATTCACTGAGAGTTGAGGGCAAGTGCTTTTGAAATTGAAGAATAAAACAGCTACTGACAGTCTTTACCCTTGGTCAGCCAAGAAATGGGTGAATATGGGTGTGCACATCATGAACAGATGCCTCACTGAAGGATGCAAGATCCAATGGCTCACAGMACGTGCCATGGCCAGGATAAAGCCATCAGGAGTCACAGTCACTTCTCCCACCCTGAAGCATTTCCCCATCAGGATGTTATTCCCACTGCACGTGTCTCTGTAAGTCAGCAGCTCCCACCAAGGTTTCTGACAACTTCCCTTTTTCCTATAGCTTGTTTACACAATGAGATGCTCACTTATCAGGAAAAAATAGTGCAAAGCCAGTGGCTACACACATGCAGCAAACTAAAACTAGTGCAGCTGCTGGTGAAGCATTCAGGATGCAACACAGCTCCATCAGATGTATCGCTGCAGACATCCAGCAGACAGGATAAGGACAAACATCACAAATGCTCTAAGTTTGTCAACAGCTTCAGTGGCCCTGTGAAACTACTCCAGATGCAAATGTTTAAACGAAAGCATTGGACTAGAAAATATCCATCAGTATACCCCAGGCTGGGTCAGCTCTTTCTTTCCCAAGAGTTTCTTTTCCAGGCTTATCAAAAGGCACCTTGAGCTGCCTGACCCCTGCCAGAGTGTAAAGCCAGCAGGCAAAGTCCTCCAGAGTGTGTCTCTTCAGAAGTCACCTGGGGAAACCCCAGTGTTGTGGTAGATGAAACCCCCAGCACACGTTACCCCAGGACACCCACTTTTCTCTGGGTTTATGTTACRCCTCAGAAACAGTATTGCTGAGACAAAGCAGCTTTGTGCAAATTCACAGCTCTGACACTCACCAATATCCTCTGAAACAGTCAGGATGAAATACCCCTATTATATACTGGGTTTTATCACCATCAATTGTTCAGAATAGAGGGAAACAACACTTCAGTAAAATTTAGGCAATGTTTGACGCTTTCTAGCATCAAACACTCCRTGGAGTAAACCCACTGCCAGATCACCTGACACACCTTCATTGTTCAGGCAAAAGTAACTAAACAGACAAGTCCAAACATTTCTATCACTTMAGAAAACAGACCGTTTCTTTCCAACCTTCTTTCTTGCCCTGGGAAAAGTTTGCTCAGTGACAGACTATCAATTATTAACTAAGACTTAAGACTGATAGTGTTCAGATAATAAGAGCATAAGAAAAAAAAAAACCTACCCCGAGCAAACATTACTTGCCAGACATCAAGAATAAACCTGAAACAATTCATAGAGCACAATTAAGACTCTAGTAATAGAGTTTCTTCAATTAAAGAAAGAAACCCAAGAAAAAATCCTCTAAACTCTTTAACTCTTAACTGAGAAACCCCTTGAACACATAACCCTACACCAAAGTGTAGGTACTGCTGAAGGGCTGGATTTCAGCATTTTCTAACCTACTTTGCTGAAACAGTGCCCAGATAACTTACAAAACTTTTATACTGTATTATATAAACAACTGTCTAACATAAAAGCTATGTTATGTACTTCATTAGACACCCAGGCTTCCTATATTTAGACCTAAAAGAGATACCWGCATCTGGTAAAGAAACATTTGCATATATTTAACTTGCCAGTGATTTACAAAGTCTCCAAGTTATTTGTACCCCATGGGGTCACATACTTTTAGTCAGAGATTTAAGGAAAAGAAACAAAGAAGGACATGTAGCATAATGTAAACTTGTTCAGGAACTTCCTCTTATATCAGTATAGAAAACAGTCAAAAACAACCTTCAAAGAAATAGGAAGAGGTCAACTAAAGGTCATTTTACTATTGGTGGCAATGACAAGGAATAGGTCTGAAAACCAAGGAAATGTCTTAAAAGTCCTGTCCAATTTTCTATTCAGCCAGTTCACCTGGTTTTCAAGCTCCCATAAATCTTTCCTCARCACTACTGCTTGCTTTAAAAAAAAAMCCCAGAAATTAAAAGTTAACCTAGGCCATGTGGGAAAGKGCACCATCAGTCAGTGAAATAATACTTTGATCCAATGCCACCATTCCCAAAAAAAGCCTGCAACACTTGGCAGAAATGCAACATTAGACTTAGGTTTTGAATGCTGAGCCTGAAAAAGCAGGAATCTTGCCTMAAAAAGGCATTTAAAGAGCAGAAGAACAAGTTTAAGAATTATTGCTTTAATGAATAATTTCTATTTAAATAAACTACTGTTCCCACAAACTCCCAATGTACTCAATAACATATTTCCTGATTGTTTTTAACCTACCAGCTTGGTTACTTCATGAGCTCTAACAGCTTGCCACTGAGTGTACAAAATTGTAATATAGGTAGGAGGCAAGCAAGGTGATTTCCAGCCAGTCCTGTACTGCCAGGGAGATTATGCAGCTCTTGCTGCTCACCACCTGCTTTAAAAAGAAGCATCCTCCTTGATTATCCTCTCTTCCACTGCATTCCCAAGGGCTTCCTCCTGGTTTAACTCCTCCTTGTTAACATTTCTGTAATAAAGGTCTAACAGAAGACTGTGGCTCTTCACAAAATATGTCCACACAAAGTCAGGCAGTTCACCCCAGGTCAGATGAGTGGCAGCAAAGAAGATACACTATCCAAACTTGAAGAAATAAAAGTCAATCATCTTTTATTCCTTGGGATTCAACACGAAGCCTTTCTGGAGGTACAGCCATCCTCAGCAAATGCAGTTGTCATTTAGATGTACTTAAAAGGGCTGATTTTACTCTGAGGGATTCTAATGCAAGTCATTTGCTCTTATTACTACAGTGGGCAATTTCCCAGGAACTAAACGTACAGAGGACACTTACAATAAAATCAACTTGACTGAAAATGTACTTGGTTTGCTTCTTTTAGCACTCTGGCTACTTGGTTGTGCAAATTAAAGATTTAAACAATATGGCACATATAAGAAAAACTTATTTTGAGAGTCTAGAGTGGCTATAGGGGAACATGTAAAAAACATATACTTTCCAAATTAAACTGTAACAATTGCACACTGGAGCTCTTCATAGCAGCTCCCTACTTAGCTTTGTGCTATGTATTCTGTATAGGCACATGCAGAATATCCTACATCTGTTATCCTACATCTGCTCCCATTTCTCCCTTCAAAGCAACATGAAAACAGGGTTCCAGAGTAGAAAAATGCCCATGTCCAGCCTCCCCAGTCAACATCCAGGAGTTGCAGCAAGACGAAGCAGCTGTCCCAACAGCAGATCTTTCCCCTGTCACCCTTCCATCTCCCTCTGACACCCCAAAGCCTGCCAGGCTGAAAATGTCCTCAGCCCTAGTTGTTGCACTCTGTTCTTGCAGCTTTCAAACAGCAGACACTGGGTACTACTGTAAAGAGTATGAAAAAAAAAAAAGTAACAGGAAGCAGGATGAAAAAAAAAATTTAAAACCCCCTTTTTCTCAGTATTGAAGATTTTTTAATTGAATTCAGCTTTTTAACTGGATTAAAACATGCAACTGAGATCTTCACTAAAGCAACAACCAAGAACTTCTCTCTAAAATAAATACTGTTGTAAAAAGAGAAGTGTTGTGAGGAACAAATTAATTAATAAAATATTCTTAATTACACAATGCTTAACAATAACAGTGCTTTTATTGCCATGCATTTAGTAACCTAAATTTACAAAAAATAGAAGTTTTAAAAAACCTGTTGTTCAGCCAACATATGACATCCTTCCTCCATAGAAATCACAAAACTAATTCATGAATTCAACTAAGCCCATGAGTGCAATAGCAGAACATCTAATTAATTCAAATATCAGGCATTTCCATGCTAACACACCAGATTTAGGTGGAAGGTGAGGCTGCTTGGAGGGCAGCACAAGACTGGGATCTGTTGTAGATTGACACCTATAAGCTTTAAGAACTTTGGAGAGAAACCTTTATTGCAGATTAAACATGTTCAGGGTAGCTACATTATAAGGACTATATTTTAAAGGAAGAAAGAATAAGGGGAAACATCCACAATTGTTGAGGATTCTTTCTGGGTTTTTAATTACTTATGGTAATTAACTTAAATGAATGCAATTGCTATGCATTATAGTCATAAAATCATTTACATTGAACAAGATCTTTAAGATCATCCAGTCCAACCATTAACCCAGCACTGCCAAGTGCAGCATTAAACCATGTCCTCAAGCATCATATCCAACCTCCCTTAAATAGCTCCAGAGATGGTGATTCCACCACTTTCCTGGGCAGCCTTTTCCAACATCTGATCAGTTTTTCAGTGAATAAATCTTCCCTAATATTCAATTCAAGCCTCCCCTGACATAACTCGAGGTCATGTTCTCTCTTCCTATCACTTGTTATTTGGGAAAAGAGACTCCCATCTTGCCAGGAGTTCCAGAGAGGCAGTTCTAGAGAGTGATGCGGTCCCACTAAGCCTTGCCTTTCCAGGAAAAGCATCCTCAGCTGTTCCTCATCAGAATTGTTCTCCTTCCCCAGCTCCACTGACCTTTTCTGGACATGCTCAATGTCCTGGTGTTCAGCTTTGGGCCCCTCACCACTTTCAAGTGTGGCCTCACCAGTACCAAGTACAGGGGGACGATCACTGCCCCAGTCCTGCTAATCAAGACAGAGATTGTTTGCCAAGGAAGGCCGATGRTACCGTAATCAACTCGCTGGGTTTAAGAGAAACCTCATTCTTTGCTRCATAACAGAAGTTACTTGTCCATTTACAAAATATTCCTT
>NW_026623322.1:1068078-1176382 GCF_030028575.1 Malurus melanocephalus | reverse complement strand
GAATAAAGTCACCGGACTCCTCTGTCTCCTTTTTGAACATAAACCTCCGGCACTGTGAATTTTTCTGCACAATATCTTTGCTTTTTATCCTGCAAACCATTTGATCACATTCTTCTCCGTTTTATTGCTGACGGCCTATTTTATTTGGATTTTGYCAAATAAATGTGAATCCTAATTTGAATTCCAATAAATTCTTTAATTGTGGTTTATAGAAACTCTTTACTCCAATTAAAACTTTCAATTTTTATGCTACACTAATACTTACATTTGCTAATCATATCCTCTATGGCATAAATTAATTGAAACTTTGAGAGAAGGTTTATATTATCAAAAAAATATTCATGTGATATTCAAAAGACTTATAGTAATGGCTAATAATGTAGCAATAACTATGAAGAAGACRGTAGAGCACATAAAGCACAAGATTGCATATTTTCTAAATTATGAGATACAGAGATGTCTTTCCTATACAGCTCAGAAATACTTGACTGAATTTAAGTTTGGCTTTTTAAGAAATGCTGAGTGCCACTGGATTTATTATGTAYAAACTAGAAGAGTCTGGTTCTCCAAACTAACAACTTGATGTTGGATTTGTGAATGAACTGTTAAAGACAAGAAAAAGTAGATGATGAATGGCAGTACTGTAAGTAGTAAACCTCATGATGAGGAACATTTACAGCAAACCACCCAAAGCTCATTTCCCTGCTATTCACAGCCTTCAGCTTGCACCAGTGAAAATTAGAGGCACCAGAGGATTTACTGGAGAGATAACAGGCAATAAGGGTTTGGGGTTTATTACACTGCACATCTTTACAAGGTTTATTTTATACTCTCAAAAAAGAAGAGCGGAGGAGTTACTTCAGTGAATCTCAGCTCACGGAATGCTTTTCTTGGGTTTGTTCAGGGAGGTATTCAAAGACTTTGCTGAAGCGGGTAAAATGCCTGATGGCCACCTCAGAGCCAGACCTTCCCCAATGAACTGTGCAAGGGTTTTTGTTGGGATGAGGAATGCGAGCTCAGCTAAACAGAGAATCCATTTAGACCAGCTCAAAGGAAATCTCCAACTCCCAGGCAGCAGGGAAGGGACAAAGGACAAAGCGGCAGCGAGTCCAGCAGCCTGTACGAGCCACCTGCAAGGCACAATCCTTGCTGCCCAGTCTCCTCTGATCCAGAGGAGCAGCAAGAGGGAGGCTGCCCCTGCTCCTCAGTCAGTCCCAACACTTCTGTGGCTGAGGATCTTTCCCAGGCAGGCACCCAAGCCTGCTGAATCGGTGTCCCCGCACACACAAGGCTGGAGCTCAAAAAGTCAACTTGGTAGAAAGTCCTGAGCCAATTTCTCCAGGTCAGCTGGAGCACAGGCCTCAATTTTTCTCCCTTTTGTCCTTCTTAGCCCAGGCTCCTGGAGCTGGATTCCTAGGCTATGGAATTCCTCCCAGCCAATCTTGAGACTCTCAGTGAATAAAGAGGAAGCAAGATTGAGACATCAGGCTTATTAGAGTATGAATGGAACTGGGAGGATTTCCCCAACCAATGTTTTAGCTTTTGCTAAGTACCTGCAGCTTTTATGTCCTATAACCACTCTTCCTGACTTTTAGGTTGCTCCCTCTCACACCYCTGTCTTCTGTAGCAATACTTCAGCTCCTTTTGCCTTGGCTGAGGCATTACTGCTCTAGAAGCAACTCCATTATTCTAAGAAGAATGTTCTGTTTTGTCACACAAGTTAAAGATTAACCTAAGGAGTAAAAAAACATTTATGTTGTAAMCCATCACAGCACAAATTCTTCTACAAAGTTGTAATATTACTACTGCCTCATTTCAATAGCAAGCCTTATTTAACCTTGGTGTATATTTTCTTTTGCTCAAAAACACCCTAACTGTAGTGCTTCATGTAATTTTGCACCCTGTCAATGCCAAAAAAAAAGCCAAAAAAAAAAAAAAAAAAAAAAAAAAAAGAAATAACTATGTCATTAATGTAAGCTTTTTGTTCCATTGCTTTATTCTGGCTTCAAAACAGGAGATTAAAGTTTTGGTGAGCAATACTACCAGTCATATAATCTCCAAAACCCTGGATCCCTTGCCAGTGCTCTTACTCCTGTGGTATACTGAGCCTTCTGTGCCCTGGATCAAATCTTCAAACTCTTTACTGAACAGGCATCCAAACACTGTGCTTGCCTAAATCCACAAGATGTTAYGTTCTCAAAAAGGAGGGAAGAGGTAACAGAATTCTAGACCCTCCGGAGAAAAGCAGCAGCACCCTCTGAGAGCTGAAGCACTTTGAGCACATTTTGCTCTGTAGAATTCTCACATAAGCCCTATTCCTGGAAAGCATTTGGCTGCCTTAACATTGAAGTAACTTGCATACGCTTTCAACTTTTGGCTGTGCATTCATGGCATTTTTTCCCTTTCCTTTCTTTCAAAACACCTCTGTGTCTTAAGGAAAGTATTTATGCATGTAATGCTTTCCTCTGGAGGAAATAACTCTAGGTTAGATAAACAGTTAATGGGATGTTGTGGTTACCAGTACAGTACCAGTCATGTCAGAAAATATGATGTAGCTGTTTAGTTATGCTTTCCAGACACTAAAGTACAGTATACCAGCATCTGAAAAACAACTTGAAAACATCAGTCTACAACATCGCTCTATACCTATCACTCATTGAATGGGGGGAGCAATGGGGGGCAAAAATCACTGTATTATCCCCAAATATCTCAGAACCACTTAAAGCAAGTTTATAAGAGTTAATTCTCTTCTGTCTAGATCTAAAACTCTCCAATGCTGTAGCTTTTCAAACCTTCTCACAGACCCGTGACCAATTTTCTAAGCTCTCCACCGMAGTCAGTCACAAAGCACATGGATAGGATGCTAAGCACCTTGATTTTGTGCTCTGCAAAACCACAATACTTTGTTCATTTACCAAGTGCTTTGTAGATTAACTGATTAACTACTTATGGGCCAAATCCCAGGAGACATTGAACTGCAGGCGTTATTTTACATACAGCACACACACATAAACACATACATACATAATTCCRAGCTCAATGTATTCTTAGTCCAGGCTGTCCTGCATGCACATATGTGGGACTCAAACATGTATAAAAGTGTGCCTTTCCATGSACACACAGCACTTTTCACAGCAGCTCATCACCAGAGCCAAGGATGGGTAGTGAGCACTGCTGCTTCAGTAAAATCTACCAACCATCCTGTGAATGGCCATGAACTCCACAGGGAGAGCAGAAACTCCATGTGTTAGGAGTGGGCACCCACACATCTTGTTCAAAAAAAGTCATGTTTTCTCCATTCATCTTTACCTCTCTCCCTGCAAGGCTGAACAAGCCAGCCAGCCCTGCCATAGGACACAACTAACCTCCCATTCTCTCAGGAAGTCTGACAATTTAAGCACACTGTAAATAGTTTCTGCTGTAGATAGTTATTGCCCAGAAGCAATCAGCTCTTCCTATTGCTTTGGAGTCAAAAGCATTTCTGCTGAAGTATTCCAAGCAGTTATCACCACCCAGCCTCTCAGCTGAATAAATACAAGTGGATTATGTTAACAACAAAAAAGTGCTGCTCCCCTTGGGRAGCCTTTCCCTAAAGAGTTCATGCCAAGTTAAAGGTGAGCTTTGGCTGACCCTGGAGTGCCGGATAACACATGGCTAGGAGGAGGCAGGGGACTGCAGGAAGGTGGCTGCAGCCCAGCCCAGGCACTTGGGCCACTTGGGGAGCAGCAACCCAAACCCTGGCAGCAGAGACAGGCTGAGCCATTTTCTGAGGATGGACATCTCCCCATTAACTCTCAGCTTGCAGAGCTCACCGAAGAAATGCTGGCTGGTACACCTTACAGGGATGCTTTCCACTCCTCAGACCCATGGAGCCAGGAGAGTCCTCAGCCAGCCCATCTTAGTCACTGGTTGCTGCTACACACACTTTCTTTCCTCCAGTAACAAACACGACTCCTTCCTTCCTGCAAAAATAGCCAGCACCATCAAGCAGTTATGGTACTGGTTTCTGTGCTTGCAACACTTGCCAGTAAATAGTATCTTGACAGCTGAAAACAGAGGGAAAATATCTTACAAAAAAAAAAAATGGGTAAAAACCTCACTATTTTATGGAACAAGATAAGGAGTTCCAGATACCAGAGATTATGACATAAGTTCAGAATATGGAACTGCCTCAGACATCCTTCCTTGTAACTGCAGACAAGTCACTTATGTCTGTGCCACAAGTCTCACCTCTGGCACAGACACATTTCCTTGTCTCTCAATGGTTTATGCAGTCCCAAGGCACAACTGATGTTTTCCAGTCCCATCTTCTACTGWCAGCCAGGCCCTGATGCCAGAATTGTCCCCTGCCAGCACATTCCTGAGCAAGTCATTCAACCTTTGTGTCTTTGTTTACCTCCCAACAATACACTGCTCTGAGTGATTTGATAAGAAAGTAGCAGCAGCCATATCACTCACAGTGTGTGTGGGATTCCTCTGCAAAATKGGGCAGGGAAATCACCTCTCATGCAAAGGTAAAAAGGGGTAGATCACACCACTTTACATATTGCCATTTTATCACAACTTAGAGCTGAAACTACAAAATTCATAAACACATTACTTTACAAATTTATTTTCCAATTATTAAAGCATCTCAGAACTAGAGCAATGCTATCTCTTTCAGTCCTGCTGTTTTAATGTTATATAAAAATTGTCCTATTACAGACAAAATGAAGAACAAACGAACTGCTCAGTGTGAGTCACATTTTAAATGTGAAGCCAGAGATCATTATACAGCAAATGCAAGTTTATTTTTATTTGTTGAGTTTTACATGCATGCCAACAGAAACACTTAACAGTGAGGCATCTGCAAGGATACAGAATGAAAAGCTGTACAAATACACATTTTTTTTCTAAAAGAAAAACAGTATCTACTGATGAACAGGAGCTGCAAATAAGTAGTGATTTTCACTACAAAGCTAATTAAGAATGGACAAATCTTTCCTTGAAATAGGCTTTTTCTAAGAGCACTAACAACATCCATGTTCCAAAGTGATGGAAGAGAGGGAGTTAACTGCCAAACAAAGATGTATTCGCTTGGCTTAACATGCTAGCAAGTGAAAGGTAGAAAATCAGAAGCCAAGCCAGCAATATGAAAACAAAACATTAACAGAGACTTGTTTTCAACTCAGATCCCTGGCAGTGAGTACATTATCAGTGTTCACCTTACTGACATCTTTCGTCTCCTCGTTGAGGAAAAATTGCTCATTTTAACAAATACGCTGTGACTCCTCATTGCTATGAAATTGTTATTTGTTTCTTTGTTTTGAAGTTAGAATCACAGAATTAACATTCCTCTAGGAAAACGATTCCAGCTAAGAAAGCAGCAGGTCAGTTTTAAACAATAGCAGATTAAAAAAAAAAAAAAAAAAGTAGGAAAGTTCATGTTCCTTCGTGATCTGAACGTCCTGTTCTTGCTGCCTGGTGTTAATCACCAGCACACGTCACTTCCTTGCTGTCCACCCGCTGCCACGACATGGGCAGTGTTTCTGCACCCTGCTGCCAGGAGAGGTGGGACAAGCAGGAGCAGATAGGATTTGGGGGATTATTTCATCCTACTCTTACAGGTAACCATGCAGTACCCGATGCTGGCTCGTCTCTGGGACCCAGACTCACAGCATTAACACAGCCCACACAAACTTTTGAACAAACTTCTTCATCCAGTAGAACCAATACAGCACAAAACCACCCCAATGAACCATAAATACAAGGCAGTAACTCCACAAAACGCAATCCTGTAAGAGAAATGTCACATGAAACACCCCCATTTCATGGGATGGCTGTCATGTGCAGGCCTCCAGTTTTCAGCACCAGCATGGCCCTTCAAATCCAGCAAAAGGCCATACAATTCCTCAATAATACAGCTGAGCCTTATAATCATGAGGAAAATAAATTGCTTTTGTACAATGACAGCTCTTCTGTGAACCTGTGGTAAACAAAGCCTTAAAATCTTTATTACTTATTACACTAAACTGAGAAACATGTCATTAAAAGCAAGAGATACAGAACTTAAAGTCCACCAGGAAGGTGGCTAGTTAAACAGATATTCATATGAGTTAGAAAAAGCAAAGACTTAGCAAATAATTCCAACTGCATCATATTCCTTTCAGAGAGCATCATCCAACCTTTATATAAGTCACGCAAATGTACATTTCAGTGGTAAAAAAAAAAAAATATTTAAACAAGCACTGTGCCGCTTTTCCCCAGGCAGATAAAACAGCTGAGGGCATAAACCACACAGTATGTTCTCCTGGAAAACTTTGTTTTGCCTGTTSTATACGTGGCACACCTGGTCACCTTCCTAATACCCTCCTGTCCCTCTCTGGAACCCAATGAGAGGTTTTCTGAGTTCTGTGAACACACAAACCTTTTGGATAACTRCAATCATCCTTCCTATTTTCAACCGTGCCAAAAAGGAAATAACTGCTATCTCCCAGACATCACAGAGAACCTCCTCCATCTTCTAAAAGATTTTTTTGTTGTTGTTGTTCCCTTTTATCGTGTTTTCCTCATGAACTTCATCTTTATGAAGTTTTCTACTCTAGAAGCATGCACCGTTTCAAGACCTACCTATAACTAAATGTGGAAAGTAAAATACCTGGAAACATCATGCTTCAACAAGCTGCAAACCCTTCAGTTGCAGAGGGCCTTTATCAGATGTAAACAGCTACCACACCTAAAGAAAAACAAACATTCCAGCTGCATGTTTCCCCACCATGCCCACTCAGTGGCAACTCAGTAAAATGCTTTCCWGGGCAAAGCCTGGGAATGCAGTGCAGCCCATGAGTCACAGTCCAGCTGCAAATTTCAGATTCTGGGATACACAACACCTTATCATGATGCTGCCTGATGGGTCATCATTAAGTCAGCTTCCTTGCCTACACAAAGCAGGGAGCATCACCAGTTTTCCACAGCCAAAGAGAATCTGCTTCTGCAGATCTCATCAGCGATGAAATAATAACTAATCTTTCATGTGATACATGCGAGGCTGAAGATGCATGACATGCTTAGCTGTAAGGATAAAAATACATAATTAAATGCAATCACAAGTCCCAAGGAAAAAAAAAAGAAGTGCCTCTTTGGATGCTTCAACAGCTTCATCTTATTTCCTAGAAAACAACATACTATGAATACTAAACAAGAACCTATCTAGCTACTAATTTTTTTACATTATATATCCACTGAGCCAGTCAATGCAATTTACATTTTTTATCACTAAAAAAAATGAAGAAGAAAAAAGGAGGGGGAATAAACAATATTTATTATGCTGGGAAGAAATATTTGCTCCACAATATTTGGAAGCTACTACTTCAATTCTTGATACAATAAACGTGAAAAGGGGATATTGGACTGGTCCTGTTCTCTTCAGGTCTGAAATCCCCGTACTTCTGCAACTGCTAGTTAGTGAACATCCTTCCCCCACCCCTGCGGTGGCATTCCTGCCTGATGTGGTCATTCAGCAATACACTGACAAGTCACCATTGTCAACTGACAGTGCAGCCAGTGCCAAAATCAAGCACATATGGCCACTCACAACATTTCTAYAGGGGACCTATACTGCAGCACAAATTTAGAATGATACCTTCTGGAAGCAACATGGAATGATATGCAAAAGGCAATTCCTAGGAGGATTTGATGGGTAGGTTAACACAGATCCACTGAGCAATTTCAGAGATGGAGAACTGCACTTACCAGKAAAGCACATTTAAATCACATTGATAGGTTTTTATTGTAACAATTATAAATGGAGTCTTCATTGTCCATGCAGACATTATACTGCCATGTCTGGGCTTGTGCCAAAACCAGAGCAATAAAACTAATGAACTGTCAAGGCAAAACTTTCCAAGGGAAGTTTAAAGTCCCTGCACTTGGCACTGTTAGACTTTTTTTTTTTCTTCTCATTTAGTGTGCACTGAAATTCTGAACTTTTGTAGTGCTGAAATTCTGAACTTTTGTAGTGCTCCCTTTTATTATTCCCTCCTAACCAACCTCACCCCTTCCAAATCATGTTCCTCAGGGTCATGGACACAGAGGATATTCATATTGCTCAGGTGTAGATAAGTAACGATGTGAATTCAGAGGTGAATAACAATCAACAGAAAGATACTGCAGTCTCCACAAAGAGATTCAGAGGAAGAGCTTAGTCTGGGTCCTCCCAATCACTATCTGGAGAAGCCCTTGTATCTATACACTGATAACAGAAGGAGCCTTGCTGACCAAAACTGAGCAGCTTCACTTATTCGTCCTGCTCYAGTCTTCTATCACAAACACATTCATTTTCTTACATGGTTTTTAATTATCCCAGCCATATGAACATTTTCAGAAATATGTACAAGTTTTCTAAAATATCTCAGAAGTCAAAGAAACAATAAACAACTGGCAATAAAAAGTGTTGGTTTGCAAGATTTGAGTTCACTGTGTTGGCTACAAAATCACCACACAAAAAACCTTTCATGCTACTTCCACACAATGCTCCAAATAAAAATAATTCAGAGATTTCAGTTTCCCCAGAATCTTCCATTTTGTTTATCCTCACAAAGAATGCAAATTAACAAAATTTCTTCTCTAATTTTCCAGCAGTTGCCAGTTATCAAGCAGTTTTTCAGAGGTGTTCTTTGAAGGTATGGTTGTAAATGCAACCATGAAGCAAGCCAGATTTTCAAAAGGTCTAGACACTCTAGCTGCAGAATGACCTTTACTTTAACACAAAATTCTACCCTTATATTAAAAAAAGTTAAAGCAGCAAGAAACATGTGGAATTGCTATCAAAGTCCTATCCACACATGTTGCCACACCTAGTTAATATCACTGCTTAGTTAGTAGCTCATTGTTTTTTACAGGAAACACTTTAACAGAAAAAGTGATCCTCTCTGTTCCACTAGGGTACACAGTAAATTTAAATGTGTTTATCTCTCAAAAAAGTATGTTAATAAATCAGAAAAGGCAGGACTTAGTACTCAGAGAGGTGAAGTGACAAACAAGGAGACACTTTAAGATCTTCCAGTGGGATTATATTGATAAATTAATGGAACATAGGACATTATAACATTTGTCCATTATTGATTCCTTAATGCATCTTTTTGAGAACACAGATGCACTCTCTTCCTGACAGTTTTCTTCCTTTGAGATATTCCAGATTTAAAACAAAATGGGAGACATGTATGGCATTTCTAACTCAGGTTTAAAACCAGCACCTTTGTATACAGCTTTAAAAGGTGAAATTTGCCATCACAGAAAACAGAATGCGGCCAGGAACTTCAGTGGGACTGCACAGCACCGGACACTAGAGTGGACATGTGGCCTACCACCACTGCATATATGCTCTTTTTTTTTTTAAACGTAGTGTGTAACAGCCTCAATCCTTGTGCTCATTTCCCCTCCTGTGCCAATAAATCCCAGCTTGATCAGGCCACGTTAGGCTGAGCTGTACCTATGGATACTCAGTGTTTCTGATGGAATTTTTAGCACCCCCCATTGTTATCCCAGTTTGCTGTGACAAGCAACACTTCTGCCTGCCGGGTTGACCTCTTGCCCCCACATTAACCTGCAGTCCTGGTGTGTCCCAGCACAAGGCAGGCTTAGCTAAGCTCCCTCCAGTTCTGCTTTTGTGCTGCATCTCACCTGGCAGCTTCTTCCCCTGCAGCATCCTGGTGCTCTGCAGCTCCTGGGTGTCCCTGCAAAGAGCATCGCTGCGGAGCAGGGGCAAAACACAGGAGCCAACACAGCAGAACTCCAGMATGGAAGGGGAAAGGTTCCTGGTCTCACTTTTACCTTCCACATCACCCACAGAAYCAAAGCTGTTAAAATAAAAGCCACTGTCTCTTTATCCTGCCAAAACCACAAAGAGGCAGGCACACCTGCAGTCACACTGAGAGGATATATCTCAGGAATCACTCCTATGAAGTTATTTATCTCAGGTATGGTTACACTTGGAAGTGAAAAWAGTTTGCCATTATTAGCCACTTTGGAACCAGCTACCATTTCTAGTAAACTGCATTAAGCACAACTTGGAGCTTGCACCTCTTCAAAATCATGCAAGACAGACAAGAAATACTAAGAAAGACAACATATTTTTTTTTCTCACAGTTAAAATGGCATCTGAAGATCAAATTACCCCAGGAGGCTTCAAGAGAAGGAATGTACAGGCCATGCTAAAGCTACTCTCGGAAAACCATTCTCCAAACAAAGGAAGGCAAACAAGCAACAGCTTCTCCATTTGACTGTAGYTCTGTTAGAGCAGAGATCAGGAAAAAGCAGCCAAGATTCCTGCATGCAAAAAGCTACATACTCTTTTTTCTGCAAGGGTTTAGAGGGCTATGGGGGTTTTGTAGGATTTTGGTGGTTTTCAATATCCAGTAATTCTAGCGCAAATCTTCTGGAAAGTAGGATGAGGAACTAGAACATCATTTGCTGAGATGTGCTATTTGAGACATAAGTAACCTTGCTGAGAGAGAAAATGACATCTGCCACTTGGMTGTAAAGGAAAAACAAAGAAAAAGTCTTAGCACCTTATTAATATTACTGGTGTTAATTTTTTTTCTGGGCATGTATACAAGAAAACTTTTGCAAAGCTGATTATTAGTGCTTCCATAGGAATGGACAGCTATTTGAAGAGACAATCAGTAGCTACATAAATGGCGTCTGTATGCAGCTGTATCCTCTGTATCTTTGCAGATCATGTTCAGCCACAGAAAGAAGCATCTTTGCCGAGGTGCCTCTCACACCCTGCATGCAGAGCCCTGGACCAACAATGTCCATTTCTCCCCCATCACCCTGGTCACCCTAAACATCCTTGGCCACATTCATAACATCCTGGCTCCCTTGGCTTAGCAGAGACAATCAGTCACCCACGTCACCCAGACAGGCTGATCATCTGAAACAACCACAGCTGCCCCGTTCACCAGCAGACCATGACATTGTGATTGTTAGTGTCACACAGCCAGCCACCGTGGACAACAGAAAAACCCAAGACCCATTTTTTGGTGTTGATGACATCAGCCAGGAAAGTTTATACAAGAAAAAAATGTCTTGGATTCCAGACATTTTGAGTTTTTCCAAGACTAGCTCTGGCCATTTTAATAGGTAATCATTAAACTTGCCTCTTTTTTATATCACAAGCCAAACATAACACCACAGGCAGAGCACATTTCATTATTATCTCCATTCAAGCAGCACATCCAAACCATTTTTGAAGTGAGAGTCCACTGTCCTGCTCGAATACTAACACTGACCCACGCCAAAAAAAAATTCCAACATTTAAGACTAGACATCATAGTGCAGCAAACAACAGTAGGAAAGAAGAGAGGGAAGACAAAATAAATCCACATGTTTACAGAGTGTAACTGCATCAAGAGACTAGAAAAATAATTAAAAGTTCTTGGGGGGAGGGAGAAAGACTAGCAGTTCCATGAAATAAGGCATTCAGTGGCATATTTCATATCATATTTACCATGKATTATTACCCTTCCCAGGATATTGTGTTTAAGCAAACATTCTGTGAATACAAATTAGGATCCCATGGCTAATATAATAAAGTAGASTCACAGCTGGACTTGCAAAAACTGCCAAGATAATATTAAATCAGAGCAATGCAAGTCACCAGTTCAGAGGCTGCATTTTGAGAGGCCTGTTACCAGCACTATAACAAGAAATTCCTGTGTGAGGAGAAGAAGACAAGCTTACGTTATTCCCTGAATTGCCTTCACTGATCCTGTTAGACATTCCCSTGTTGCTGTCTAGTTCAGCTGGGTTTTGGTGATAGATTAGACAACACTTTATTCTGCACATCTTTGATTTAAGAGCATTTGCCTCAGGTCTTTTAAATTATTTGGTTTAATTTAAAGTAATTCTGATCTTTGGCTCTTTGGAAGAAGTGTTCTCAGAAACAAAGGGAAAAGTTCTGGTATYATGGTTAGAACAAAGGCATTGTGAGACAGCTGATGAGAGGCATTTGTCTCAAAGGGGAAAAGCACATCTCCTTCCTCCAGCACTTGCTGGGACTCCAGCCATGCCTGGACCACAGAAGAGGCACCCATGCTGGCCACAGGAAGGGGACTGCTAAAGCACTCACTGCATTTCCCAAAAATACTGTGGAAGGATAGTATCAAAGGTCTCCACCAGGATGGTCAAGGAAAGCCTTGCAACTCAAGAGACCTGTAACTTTAATAAACTGCTCTTGACCAAATCCACAGTTGTTCAGGGTTGCTCTGCAACATCTCTGAATGTTGCTCCCCACACCTTCATCTCCTGAAGAGGAAAAGCAGCACTGGACACTTTAAAGATCACAAAGAGATAGAAAAGGTGTCTAGCAGATGCCACAAAACATGCAGTGCCACAACCCACAGCAGGCAAGCCCATAAACCACCAAGGGCTTCAGAGGATGACCAGAAGCTACAATTACAGCACAGCAACACAGACGGAGAGACCAACAGCACGACCAAGTCCCACACCCTTGTGGCAGCTCATCACAGTAGGAACACTCTGCATGCCAGCAGGATACACCATTYGGGAAATGGGATGGTTATTACCCGAGGCAGCACCAAGCCACTTTTCCATTCCACAAACATGAAAGCAAAGTGCAAAGAAGCAAGGTAGGAAATGGATTTGTGTAACATGAGCCATCTAAAAGACTTAGGCATTTAAGCTGAAGCCTAGGTAAGGTAACCCCCTTGGTCCTTCTCTAGTCACAGTAGGGGTTCACCCCACCTGTTCCAGGGTTGTTCTTCAATTAGTTAACTAGCTAAAATAACAAACATTTTGCTTTTAGCCAGATTCTGTCTTGCCCAGATGACTAGGGATGAATTGAGCTGTGGTGTCATAGTTAATATGGAGATGTAAGGTTTAAACCCATCTCAAGGACCTGGTCCAGAGCTCTCTCTTTAGCTGGTATCACATCTCAGTGGCTTGGCAGCACACGGAGCAAGCTGACCACCACACMAGAGCAGGTCAGTTACCCAGGACTCACCACAGAGTAAGAGCAGGCATGCAGGCAAACATCAGCTGTAACAAATATGTCAGATATCTGAACTCCAGCAAYTCAGGCAATTGTTTGTGTAACCCCAGCTAACATTTTTAACCTGTTTAGCTATGCCTGTTTTGATACTCCAGGTGTTTCTCTAAGGTAAAGGATTTTTAAAGCATCCAGGAGACAGCTGTTCAAGACCTCTATACGAAAGGAAGAAGAAAAACACAGGTCCATCTTTAAAACCACATTTGTAATTGGAATTTTAGCCAATACCAAGCTGTCACTGAAACTGCTGATGTGATGCAATTACCCAGGCAACAGCCCTCCTTCCCTCTCCATCCCAAAATAAAATTTACATCAGACCAAACTATTCCTGCTTAAATCTAACCTAATCAATGAGGAAATCTGAGTTTAGCATAAAGATAAACCTCAGCACACAGCTACTGTTATGACTAGCCCCYGATGCCTATGAATTGAAACAACTCCACAGCTGTGGATGAGCTCTAGATTTACGCACTGTATCCTTTCAAAGGCTCTTTGAAAGTACACACTTCCTGAGTTGCTAGTGTCACTCATTTTAACCACAATAATCATAACMACCATCATTGCACATGTTCTGCAGAATTTTGCCACACTGCAATTATTCCTTGGAGAGGGAAAATGAAAAAAATTGAACCCAAATCAGTTCCTGGCCACTTCAGGTTACTTCTTCCTTTGCCAGGGCCTGATCCTCACAAGCACAGCAGGACTCCCCCAGCATGGAYTCCCATTTCTATTCTCTTCAGCAGGCAAGGCAGACACACAGATCTTGTTGAGACAGGGGTTTATACACTGATGCTGGGCAATTGTTTTCCTTGGCTCTGCAGCCTCTGATCTCCTACTTTAAAATCCTTCCATTCCCTATAACCTCATTTTTAATTGCAAATTGCACAACGGTTTATTTGTGCATTCCTCATACACAGAAAAGCCTCTGCCAAAAYAAGTACTCCTAAAAAAAGCAGCTGGGTTAACTGAGGCAGACTGCAAGATCTTTGAGAAATGAGGCTCATTAAGTTCTTAACACTAGTGCAGTGTAAGCCCTTCATTCAAAACTCAGAACACAGATTTCCATTACTGACTGAAATAAAAGATCCAAGAGACAGGGAAGGGGAGGGAGGAAATGCATTTGAGCGTTTCCATCTGCTTTTTCCTTCTCGGTACCATGAAGCCCGCTAGCTATAGCTCACGAGCTATTGCACCACACTTTGATTTGATACCTGGCTTCTGTCTACACTAACAGGTATGACTGCCCTGCAGCAGCCCGAGTCTGCTCAGCTTACTCACTGGCTGTCACTCCGCTCATCACAGCAGCTCACTCAGGAAAACACAGCAGACCACAGTAATGGGCAGTAGATCTCTACCTAGAGAGCTTTTTCACCTCCTCCTCTCCAATGAAACATGAAAACCCACCACAAAGAGTTTGATGTATCACCTATGGCTAGCATAATAAATTACAAAGGAAATTTTGGGGTAGAGAGAAAGTTCAAAGTTATTGCTATGGCTTTATTCCTTCGAAACATCCATAAGTGGATGCTGCTCTTGTTACTAAGGGTGGGGGCATTACAAAGAAATCAGCTGCCGTGAGGTCTTTTTTTAAACATGGGTAAGAGAAAAGCTGTAAAAACCAAACATGCCAAAAATACTAGGTCATTCCTTAGCAATCATACAACTATCCACTTTTCCACAGAATGCTGCATCAAAAGGAAAGATGCTGCATCAAAGGAAAGATGCTTTAACAAAGGGAACATAAACCTGAGTGTAACACTTTGCTTGAAGGGACAGAGCACTCAGAAAATGAAAAGCAGAAAGGGAATAATTCTTCTGAGAAGGAAACWTAGCAGCTGTTTTCAAGGGATCAGTGGACTTCTCTACAAAAGAAAACAAACTGAGTGAAGCATTTCCTTCACTGAAAAAATAAAACTATCACAGAGTCCAGGGATTTTGATTTAATTCACTTAGCTTAGCAGCAAAATTTTGACAGCATATGACTTCTGAAAGTTACTAGAAAATTTTTCAAATACMTTTTAAACACTTATGACCTTCTAAATGGAAACTAGTTAGCTTCTAGAGAAAGGATTRTATCACATATTCCTCTATATACAAGAAGAGTTTCCAGAGTGAGTCAAAATTTAATCCTGTCTTACAACTGGCAAGTCCTAACTAGACAATCTTTCCTCACAAAATCAAGAAGAATCAAGGTCAATCCCTTTGTTCCGTACACAGAGACAACTGAGAAGTGCAAAGAAATTAATCACTTGAGGACCACTCGATGTGGTCTTTCACTGTTGCCATTTGACACAGTCATTCAACATTCTCACTCCACAGCAAAGGCCATCCTGGCCATGTAAATTCTGTCTTTTCTTTCTACTGAAATACACAGAAGGGTAGGTAGTCTCTATCCTTGACCTCTTGTGTTATAGGCCACCAATTCCAAAATCAAACTGTGCATAAAAAGTTTGAAAGCCTCCAGTTTCTCTGGCAATTTATATCGCTCATATSCACTATTCAACTATTAAAGAGCAAAAGCTCTTCTTTAAAAGCTGCAGCATTGTTTTCAAGCTGGTTTCTTAGCAAAGATGTCTATTTTCCAGCCTCATCAGTTAAAACTAGATAAATACTCAGTGATGGTTCCCAAATCCTAGCATACCTTCTTAAAATCTACCTCAAATCTGTACACAACTCCATCAAAGCAAATACTGTCACTAGTCAATATCTTCAAGATTTTTACTTACAAGGATCCAACTCAGCCCCTATCAGACCTCACATTTTCCTAGGCAGCATCCTTTCACATCAACAAAAACAGCTGCACTTGTGTATTTTCAAGGTCATTTGAAAAATTAGCAGACCTTTAATACTGTAAATATTTTCTCATGCCCTTGTATACCGTGTATTTATTAAATCTGTTCAGCCTCACAATATGTTTTGCCCCCTACTTATAATAAATCCACTTGCATGGGATTTTACTTCAGAGGAGAGCTTTACATCTCAGTTACAGATGATATTGTATAGAGTCAGAGACTGAGACAATTCCCTTCTGGTAGGTTTTCCCTTTGATAATATATTGTAATATATTTAGTTTGCTACAATGTGTAAGTAAAATATATATATTTCATAAAAAACAAGCATTTTGGAAATGAAAGGATGGCCTACATTAGTGTAAGAGGGAAATTTTTAACCACAGATTGCTATTTATTTGTCTGAGTCCGTGGCTCTGTGTGCCCTAAAGTCCCCAGAATACCACAGCTTATGAGTGCTCAAGGACACCAAGTTGCCCTACAAAGAAAACACTTGTCCAGGAGAACTTATCACATGGAATTCACTGGGAAAGCACAAACTGGAAAGCACCAGAAGTACATTAAAATAACTTAGATAATCAGAAGACAGAGAAGATGTTGAAAGAAAATAATTTCTTTAAAAAATATTTGGTTTGTCAAGACCAACTCAAACTGCATTTTTGCATGATATGTGTTTTCCCAGCTGGAAAGGGAGGCCTTTCCAAAAGGGCCTGCCCTCCTACAAAAATAGACAGCTRCTGAAAGCTGACATTTATGAGTCCAGGACTCAAGATCTTATTCTCCTGTCACTAAACAATTCCCTTCACTCCATGCAAATAATTGCCTTTTTAATCTGGTGGGGGAAAATAAACAATATTGATCAGATTTGTCATGGTCTGGGGATGTGGGGGGAAGACCGAAGGTACACAGTCAGCATGAATGGGTGCAAGATGATTTATGTGATGGCTGTAATAGGTGACAGCTCCACTCAATTATTGGATGCTGCTGCATAGAGATTTTTATACATCTGCACCTTAGTATTTAATGCTATTAAATAATCATACTTAACATTCACTCAGTTATCAATATACTTCTTCAAGTGCTGTTCAGATTTTTATTACCAGTAAATCTAAAGAAATGAGCATGACAGCAGACACGACTGTCAATATGACCTGAGGTAACAGATTTTTCCTTCTGGCTTTCTGTCACTAGAGCTGCCAAATCCCAACTTTTTAACTCCTCACCAATAAACACAACAGCTAAAATGCAGAACAACTGAGAGTTAACCATGTTATCTTGGCAGATACCAGAAGTGCCAAAAAGAAAAAAAAAGTGGGGGAGAGGTGGTTATTTTCAAATTTAGATTTGATCACTGTCATTCTCAAAAAAATGACAAAAGAAAAAAACCTCAGTAAAGCACTGTTTTTAAAAGGCAAGACTAAGCCAACAGCCACTCACTGTTCTCAGCACGTACCAACAGCTGTAGGTTAGTGTCCTCACAMAAGAACTCACTCCTTCCAAAAATGTTTGAGAAATAAAATTTACTGAAGCACCCACAGAAATGACAGTGGGGCTTTGCCCCTATGAGTATTCACAGAGCACAAACAGGAAATGTTTCCAGCATCTGCAAGTTTTGACATGGAAAAAGGCTTCAAATACCCAGTAAACCAGACTCAGTCTCTGAACAGCAAGCACTAAAAGAGCTCTCTCTGCACATCTGCCCAAGATTTTCAAGGAATGGTGTTAAATCCACCTAAAAACAAACTCCATGGCATTTTAGTAAACACATGACCAGACGGAGGAGGTAAGGATACAAATTTATCCAATTACTCATTCGCTGCAGATGACACACTTGGTTCCAATTAGCACTCCCATAACTTCCACGCTTTTTGTGGCTCTAAAACAAAAGGAAAGTTTGACCCTGTTCCTTGGAAACTCAAGCACTTTCAGCAGATCCAGTGTTACTGAAAAGAAGAGCTTTCATCTGAYAATCACACCTTTGGCACTGAACCAGCACGCCTCAGCAGAAAGGGGTAGTGGTACATCTGGGGCTGAACCAAACTGGTACTGACTGCAGCTCTACCACGGGTCGGGGCCATCAGAGTCACACTCATCCTGAAATCCAGCATCTCTCCTCTGAGAAGATGTTATGACCCATTTCAACACTGAGTAGAGGACYAAGAGCCTACCAGTCAGGAGGAACTGGTTTCTGGTAGCCAGCTCTTTGAAGAGCCTTGCACACCACGTGCCATCCTTGTGGCCACCCCGACAGCCATTTCAGCAGCAGATGTACCCRTTGGCCAGGCAGAGTGAAGCTGTGGAATTGCTAAGATGATCACAGTTGAGACTAGATAAAACCCACAAGTCTGAGGTGAGGAAAAGTTCAATTTCTTGGACCTCTTTACTAACAATGGCCATAAAAAACACCGAGCATGTAGACTGAGTTCCCCCAAGACACTTGAGCTTCACTGCTTCCTTCTCAGCTTTTCTTCACCYAATTAGAGAAACACTAAGTGACCTGTACTCTCAGAAAATAACTTGTGCCTTTTCTTACACGTCTTCTGCTGCACAGAGGAGGACARGGTTCACAGCTGAGGTCTGTCAAGCGCAGAGAGAAAGAAGGAGGCTCAGTCAGCAGTCTGAGTAATTCCTCTGGCCTTGATCTCACTCTCCCCAGCCTTGCTTTCAAACATCCTTCAGACAGTCCCCCATCTGCYTCTTTGTTCTTTTCTAGGGGAAAAGTCAACTCTTCCACTTCTGGTTATCTCAGATAGCAAACTGCTGTCCCAGGTCACTGCTGGTGATACATCCAACTGCATGGGAAATCCTGAGGCTACCTCTCTTGACTCAAGAGATGAACCTTGGGACAGAAAAGGAATCTTACAGTCCCAAACTCATTATTTTCAAAGCAAACAAATTAATATACACAGGTGAAAACTGAGCTAAAAATCTGCCATGGCTATATTTTCTAATAAGATTGAGAAACAAAAGGGCTGTATTGTAATAAATAGGCCTGAAAGATACTTTGTTATCAAACCAAGATCAAGAGATTAACTACGTTGTTCTCACTTTAGAGGAAAATCTAGTGTCCTGGATTAGTATCAGATATGTCTATAGATCCCAAATACTGGGATGCTCATCTAAGAAAGGAAAAATAAAATATTAAGTAATTAAAACAAGTCAGAACATGCTTAATAAGAATTGGAAAACAAAACAGAATTTACACAAGATAAAGCTTAGGAAGGAAAACCAAAGCCCTGATCTTTCTGTTGTTCCCAAATTATCATGACACTTAAAAGAACTTCAACACTGAATGTCAACACTCAGTTAATGTAAAAATAAAACTTCAGAAATCTAGAACTCTTGTGGCCCATGTTAAAAAAGCAYACCTTTCAGTTTTAATCTGTGTGTGTGCTCTTATTGAGTTCTGCACACCAGCTACATCAATGCAAAAGTACATGTAACAACACACAAACTACACAGTATGAACATTAACTGTCATGTASACAGTTAATATACTATCAGACCTCTAGAAACATTTTTCAACACATGAGATATTCTTGTTTCTTTTTCAGTAGGAATGTGGAAAAATCTAGCATTTCTTTTTTCATGACTACCTGGCTTAAAGAACAGGACAGGGAGTATCTACCAGCCTGTTAAGGAGTCTGGTCTGAAGAGCCCTTCAGCGAAAAGTAGGAATGCATATATTTGCATTTAAAAAAAAAAAAAAAAACCCTTCTAGACTCTCAGTGGAGGTTCTTGGGTTCAGCCACAGTGAAAGGGATTTGATAGCACTTGTCAAGCAGAAAGCATGCGTTCAATAATGAATAAACGAAGAAGATAAAGCTACAAGAACTCAGCAGCACAGAAGGTGAACCAAGCTATGGTATTTCACAGCAAGTGTCAGCAGAGGACTGTGCTCAGGCTGAAACAAATGGGCATTGCAGAATCTGCAGATGCACTCCCTGTCTGGGGAAAAACACATTTTGCAACCCAACACTATCTTGATGCAAGAGGCAGCATGCTGGGCTTGGAAGATTTGATTTTATTGTTTCTTTGTTCAATTACTCGACTAACTTTAAAATAAGAATAAAACATTACAATCTTTGAAATTTATATAATCTATGTGTAATATGTTAGGCAATAAATAAAGTGGCTCTTTATGTCACAGACCCATCTAAAGCATCACTTTGTGCAACATTATATGYATTGGTATACATTTCTGGGAGGGGTGATTACTGAACACACATAAAAGCTCAACACTCATTTTACGCATGAACTCTACCTACAGGAATGGAAAAACATCAATATTTCCATTACAGATGCTTGAAAGCAACCTTATCACTCAGTGGCAYAGTGATAACTGTAAGCCACTATGAATCTTTACCTCTATGTAATGCTAAAATCAGCTCAGGACAGATTTTCCATTACGGGGGAATTAAAAAAAAAWTAGAAAAGGAATATTTTCCTTACAGTAGCATCAGCTAAATGTTACAGCCAGAGGCTACTGTAACCCARATACTAAATTTCCTTATGTCAATGCTTCCAAAATGCCCCAAGCATTAACCTAATGCCTCATTCGCTTGGCCTGGCTCCATCACACGCCAACAGAGCCACTAATCCTCAGGCTGCACAAAAAAAAAACTGGACACGGCAATCCAATCCCCTCCTCACCTTGCAAGTGTGTGGGGTCCAAAAACCACCTGGGAGTGCTCTTACACCACAGGAGATTACAGAAAAGAAATCAAAATGAGATTTTGGTCACATCTTAAGTAGATACAGTTCAAAGAAGTGAACAGATGGATTATTCAGGAAGCCAAAAAATATAACAGATTGGTATTAATGGATTTTCACTACTGAAGTTTAAATGATGTGGCAGGACCAATTCCACCTGACCATGTATTTTTGTTTCTTCCTCTTAAGACAATGTCATCAGATTATCCAAAGGTCAATTATGAAAACTTGTCTGCACCCCAGGGGAGGGTCATTCAATACYGGTGAATGTAAAGTCAATTACCGGACTTACTCAGTGTCCTTCAGGACACTAAGTAGCAAAAACCACACTGTACCAAACAACTCAGCCTTGCAAAAAATGCATCTGAATCCTGCATGTTTATGGATGTTTTCAGCCTACTTCATTATACCAAATATTAAGTCCAAGAACTGAAYCTAAAGGCTAATGTACAGCTTGAAACTGTTTAGGGGGAGAGGTGAGAAATATCTGTGCACTGTAGCAAGACTCTCACATACTTTTAAACACTTCTGCAACCCTGTGTYCATTTGCTACATGTACGACAAGGGTTTTCCTGTAGAAATAAAGCCTATTCAGGTTGTGAAACCACAAMTTTTCTCTCAAAGGTAACTAAAATGGTATAAGTAAATAAATGCAAATAACATATTTTCCCAAAGGTTCTCAAATTACTTTAACAATAACTAATCCCAGTGGGATTCGTGCAGTATTTTTGCTGGGTCCATGGAAAGTACTTGTGAAGAGAACACAAAAATACAAGAACAACTAAGGAAGCTGGCTTAATTCGTGCCAGCCTTCTGACTGAGAGTCTCACGTCCCTGCCAGCTCTTCCTCTTTATGTTCCAGGAAAAGCTGCTATTACCACTTCAAAAACCAGTGACACAGGGAGGTGGAGAAAGTCATTCCTTTTCTCTTTGGTAGCTCTGTCACGCTATATATTYCCTTTTTGCACAAGCTGAGGTTTTTCCGAAGTACTATTAATAAAAAAAAAAAAAAAAAAATCAGCAGGTGAAGATGACACAGGAAAAGGCACCATGGACATCATACAAATCGCAACCCAGAGAGCAGTGGGAGACTAAGGCCAGTTTAGGAGRTGAAAGGGGTGGCCAAGAAGCTGACTTGTAGGCAAGTTTCTTCAATTCTTCAGTGTTTCCTTCAATTATGCATATGTCCTAAAGGCCAGTCTCGATATCAAAGAATTGTCTGCAATTGTCTTTATGGTGAGAGGAAACAGGGACTCCAAACAGAACAGCAACATAAGGAATATTCTAAAATAAACAATGGAAGATAAAAATAGAAAAATAAAATAGAAAAAAGAAATAAAATAAAATAAAATACAGGGACTCCAAACAGAACAGCAACATAAGGAATATTCTAAAATAAACAATGGAAGATAAAAATAGAAAAATAAAATAGAAAAAAGAAATAAAATAAAATAAAATAAAATAAATAAAATAAAATAAATAAAATAAAAAATAGAAAAAAGTAGAAGAATAATGTATTTGGGGTGGACTTAAGCCCTCAGGCTGAACAAAGACCTATTAAAATTGCATTAAGGCTACATTGTGAAACACTAATACCGTATAAAAACCTGCAGAATTTTAATTTCACACAATTTCACGCACATATAAACAATAGCAGATCCATCTAATAGTGTTACAGGAAATACTTTAMAAGGATAGCATCACACTGGAAATATCACATGAAACTAGTATTTTCAGGTTTTCTATTTTTGGCTAAATGTTTCCAAAATATAAACACAGAGAAATATTATTTACAAGGCTTACAATAAGCATTTACTCAGTTTCAGAAATCTCTATCAGCTGGAAAGGGTCGGAGTTTAACAATGAGAAGGCAAAAAGACAATGTATTTCGGGTGTCACCATTAAACCTGCAACCATCTAAAATCTTTCTAATTTGAATAAGAACTTGTAAGAGTCAAGACCTACATCGCTTAGCTTTTTTAGTAGTATTTAGTGTTGGCAAAAAAAAAACAAGCAACAGTTTAAATTTGAAAAAATAAAAACAAACCAAACCAAAAATGTAAGTCCCTGCTGTATGAGGTCACTGCTGAAAACTTTTTTTGGCATTTGGTTAAAGACTGAAATAAAGCCTTCTCCAGACACGCAGCTTTTCTCAACTTCAGTTGACATGCCTACATAGAATCCCAAGAGAATCAGCATGTAGCTTCTCCTGCAGCTTGCCAACAAGGTGGAGCTAAGCAAGTAAATGGTAAAACTGGCTTTGCAATTACATATAAAGGAAATAGTACAGAAGACATAAAATACAGATTAATTCCATCAGCAGTCAAATCTCATMGAAGTCTTCCCAAAGTAAAGATAAAACTATAAAACTTGGGTAACAAAGCATTGTATGCCTAGATGAAACAACTTTAAAGCTATTTTACAACCTTTTACACAGCTCTGGCACTATCCACATCAGCTAATTATATTTAAATTGCCATGTTATACTACAGCTCTTTACTCTTTACTTGTTTTCTTTTAATTGTCTCCATTTTCTCAGCCCACTGGCTCCTGTACCTTGAGAGGTGGAGAGGGCAGTGAAAGTGAGCTGTGTCCATCATACTACCTTGCCTCCCTCAGGACAAGCATAATTTGTACAGCACTTTGTTAATATCCCAGCAGCTGGTTTGGGGTTTATTGGTGAGTTTTTGCCTGTTTTATTTGGGTTTTTTGTTGTGTTGGGGTTTTTTTCTAATCCCAAGGGAGCTGCATTGGGAAAGGTAGAAAGAACTTAAAGCCAAACTACACAAACAGCATCATAAYGTCCAGCATGAACCAAACTGCCATATGACACAAATAACATAGACCTAGCACAGACTTTTATTAAATTGTAGAGCAAGGAAGCAGAGAACTTGACCAGCAAGACAAGATAAAAAGAATAAGTTTTTCACAGCCTACAGTATTTTTTAGCATAGCTGCATTATGCTTGTTRTTCCTGTATTTGCAAGGATATTTGTATTGTCTACACAAGGAAAGGAAACAGAAGTGGGGGAATAYGGGCTGTTAAAAAAATGGGTGTATTGGTGTAAGACGAGGTAGACTAAAAAGCAAACCCCAGTCCTGACAGCAATCTCCATACAGAAAAACTTCCAGGGCCTTCCTGAAGCACAAGATATGGAAGCACAGTAAAAAGGAAGATACAAGAAAGGGAGCATAAGGATTCCCATAGTGTATGCAACAGTTGTACACAGAATACACCAACATGTTTTACAAAAAATGCAGGGATTTCAACATCCTCTTGAGATGAGAAAAGAGGAAGGCCAAAGCCTGTGCTTTTCTGCCACTTGCAAGGTGCAGATGTGAAAAATAGCAGTCAAGAAAACTGCTTGTTGTATTTAAATTTTTTTTTCATGCTACACTTTTAATAATAATATTAAATGCATATTTTAGATTTAGGATATGAATGAACTTACCAAGATGGTAGAAATTATTAGGCATTAAAGCATCAGTGCCTAACAAAGCTAATATTTCTCCCCACATTTACTTGCAACACTGTAAACACCAGAAGAAGAGATTGCCATCTAAAGCCAGATGCACTAAAAATCCAAGCATCTGAACATCTGTATTGACCTGCCTTCACTGCTCCCTGCCTAAGGCTCCTCAGCTCCACACTGAACAAGAGCCTCATGTGCATGGCTATAAAAGGTATCATTCTTAAGCATCAGCCTCTAGTGTTTTTTAAGAGATGAGCCTCTGAAAGGCTTCCCCTTTATCAATAGCTCTGGGTGAATAGTTGCAGTCTTGCTAATGGCCTTCAAGACAGAGATGGAGGAGCCTTTTCATTCAAAGGCTGACCCTGAACAAACACAGCAGTGCCCTGTCTCCTAACTCAGATTGGGGTCAACAGCCTTCACTTCCTCTAATCAAATCTGAGTAGAAACTGCTCTGCAGCAGCTATCTCATCCTCTCATTTCACTCCCTAGCCCTAAGAACAAGTAAGTACCTATAATTTGGCTCAGACCCTCAGAATTTCATAGACCTCTACAAAAGCAGTGGTTTGACAAAGTCCTAGGTACAAGGGAAGGATTGCTGTTCAATCAGAGGACTGAGGATGTGTTCAGAGAAAGTGCTGTGTGCCTTAAGTGCCTACTCCATAAAGACATGCCTCTGCAAGAATCTTTGAGGCACAAAGTGGAAATGGCTTGCTCCAAAYGACCTCAGCTTCCTAAGCCCTGGCTAAGAGAGTGCTTCCAGGCATCCCAAACAGACAGACTACTGTCTACCTCTCAGGCAGCATGCTTAGTGCTAACCATGGCTTCAGATGCGGAAAGGGGGAAAAATGAGTTATTGACCGATCTAAAAAGCACCACTTGAAAATGCAGTGCAGGATGAAAATCTTAAGGGAAATATAAATCCAGCATCTCCTCTTCTGTTTTCCATCTCCACATGCACACTTCGAGGCTCATCCTGYTGTCACACAGGCCTTCTACTGTATGCAGGGATACAAACGCCACTTGTCAGCCAAGGGGATAACCTGCACGACATCCACACCCACGAGCCCAGACCACAATTCTTGTATTTATTTTTTTTTTATAAAGGTCACTTTATAAAAAAAAGAAGATCCAAAAACATAATCTGCTCAAACAAGAGCTGTTCCTCCCTTCCCAGTTTCCACCCTGCGAGCACCTTTCCAACAGCCTCAGAAGATCCACAAACCCTTTTARTTTGTATCAGCACCAGCAATGTGACTCCTTCTCTGAGCTCCGTAACAACCAGCAGAAAGTTGTTTTGTTTGGCTAGCCTTAAATTTCATATGCCACAGTAGTCAGATCTTATTTTGCAACCCCAACTCCCTGAGCCAGGGTCTCTCCCTCCTCTCATCCAGCAGGCCAATTAATTTGGTCAGGTCTGTTTAAGGAGTGCAGGGCTATGAGAATCTGGCTCTTACAATCACATTTTGCATCCGAACAGTTTGTCATGTGAAATAATCAAATTAGGGAAGCTATCACTAAGACAAAGATATCACTCCTGAGCTGACACGGAGTAGATATTTCAGAAACAATGAGAGATGAGACAGGACCAAGGGCAGAAATCAGCCTGGGGACTCAGGTAGCTGTACAGAGCACCATTAGCAGCAGCTATATTTAMAGAATAATTTTATATTCTGGGCCTGTAATTACTTTACACAGAATTAAATTACCACCACCATGAGAAAAAAGTGAAGCAGAATTGTAGGTGAGCTAAAGTAAATATTTTAATACTCAAACAAATCAGTGATTTTCACCAATTTTCCACTACAATAATGATTGAGGAAAGGGCTCTGAGCAACAAGAAGCATTTTTCACAGTACACTGCACTAACTTTTCACTTAGCAGCCCTTGCAGCCTTTTTCAAGTGTACTGTGTCCTCCTCCACACTACTTACACCAAAGTAAACCACATTCCCKGCATGAGAAGTCTTTTCTTAAAGTAAGTCAGGCAGATAAAACAAGCTGTAAGAGGAAAAGAAGGAAAAAAAAAGAAACCCCACACAAATACGGGTTTTGCATTTATAAAGGTCTACCAAATAACATGTTCTGTTCCCTTCCAAGTCTTCTCATTCTTGGGGAAAAAAAGCCATTAGCAGCAAAGTGACTGAGACAAGAAGTTAACCCAAATGCTCATTTTCTATTTTTTTTATCTCCAGCTTTAGAGAAATTATATGTAATAGTCAGTCTTCTGCCTCCTTTATTAACAGATTTCAATGGAAATCCTTGCTTAGSAAGGCTCCATTTCATAAATAATGGTGGCAAGGAGTCAAGCCCTCTCAAAATAAAAGCACATTAGCAAGCCACTTTGGTACATTGTATATTCAGAAAGAGAAGTGGAAAGAGTGTGGCAGGTTTAAAGGGAAATGCTTTCTAATTGGGTTACAAAAAATTGACAGGAGAAAAGAGTCCATGATCAATTCTGAGCCATAGTGGATTCCTCCCTCCCACCATTTTTTTTTTTACCCCAGTAACTGTTAGAGCTGTGAACARAAAGCCAGAACTTGCTAAGACTGAGATTGTGTTCACATTTCTTCCTTCCAGAATGCAGTAAAGGATACACGCACCTGCAGGTGAGTGTGCAAATGCAAAGTACATGAGCCAGGACAAGAGGAGGGTACTTTGAGGGCACTGAAAGAGGAGTCCCTTTTCCTTACCTTTCCCTGCCTGTACCAGTTGCCCAAAACAAAAAGGAAGAGCAAGCAAGCTGTATTTCTGTCTTCCCAAAGCATGTAAAGAACACACTGCACTCAAGGTGCAAGAAATCATCTTGAATTTCTACACTTGCATGCACYATCACAGCAATTCATTGAATCACTGTACCATAGAATGGTTTGGGCTGGAAGGGACCTTAAAGATCATYTTGTTCCAACCCCTTGCAATGAGCAGGAATACCTTCCACCAGACCAGGTTGCTCAAAGCCCCATYCAACCTAGCTTTGAGCACTTCCAGGGACAGGGCATCCACAACTTCTCTGGACCGTCTGTTCCAGTGCCTCACCACCCTCATTGTAAAAAATGTCTTCCTTACATGTAGTCTAAATTGACCCTCTTTTAAACCATTCCCTCTTTTCCTATCACAACAGGTTCTGTTACAATAAAAAGGACCTTGTTTTTCTTAAAAGCCCACTWTAAGCACTGAAAGGCCACAATGGAGTCTCCCTGGAGCCTTCTCCAKGCCATACAACCCCAGCTCTCTCAGCCTGTGTTCACAGAAGAGGTACTCCAGGCCCCTGTGGTCCTCATCTGGACTCACTCCAGCAGGTCCATGTCCTTACATTGGGGTCTCCAGAGGTGGACACAGCACTCCTGGTGGGGTCTCACAAGAGTGGAGTATATYGGGAGAATCCCCAGGGAGACTCACTCCAACAGGGAGGTCCACATCCTTCTCATTTTGGGGGTTCCAGAGCTGGACACACAACTCCAGAATGCTAGGTGTGTAAATCTTCCCACCAGTTAAAAGTAACCTAATGGATCATCGTATAACATAAATTTAAATTTCARTGACACCTGCACATGAGTATTTTTTAAAAACATTTTCTATTTTGGAAACACATGCAGCTGCATGACTGCATTAATTGATTCTATTTCCAGCAGTACTCTTCTTATTTCAGTTTTCTGKTGCAATCTTACAGGCCACAGTTCAGTTGTTTTTTAACAGGTACCTTGTAAATGTATCAAAATAGATTTTCACATCTAAGTATTTTTTGATTACTCTACCTCATTTCATTTAKATTTCCTGACATGAGGGATGTACCAACACCTACCTCCTTTCATCTTCATAAAGACATACTTAAGATATATGTCATAACAGTCAATGTTCTGGGCAGGGAARAGGAAACACCATTATTTTTAAAGAATGTCCCTATTTAACATCATTATCACATACCAGCTGTCATGATATAACGTGTGAGATTGCACACATTTTATGTAAAACCAACCTTAGACAACCCTGTGAGCTTCGTGCTCTTAGTGGTTTAAAAGAAGTGCACATTTTTTTAAGGCAGGATGTGAAATTCATCTCTATTCAGGCTATCACGGATGGATCAAGACAAAGGATGAGCAGTGGGAAACAAGCACCAGAGCTTTTAATCCCCAAATAGTTTTGGCATTGTAAAATACTGCTGCCTGCAGCCGGAGACTGCCACCCTTATAGCTGAGCAGGCACAGAAGCTCATACATTTCTTAGTTGCTTAGTAGAGCCAGCCACATTGTTCAAGCAGTATTCAGACGCCACAAGGAGAGAACATAAAATGGCCATAATTGCTCCTTTAAAAGTAAACACAGATAGATTTTTTTTTWAAAAAAACAACAGAATTTCAGTCTTTATAAGAGAAGCTTTTGAAGCAGAACATGAAATCTCAGACCATGTGCACAGAACAAATATAAACTTCTTTGTCAGGARTCAACTCAATTTTTTGTTTTAAAAGCCTATGGAAACATATGTCCCRAAGAAAGTGACAAGGACATATGAATTGCTCCCAGTGAATTTGTGTTGGGCACAGAGTACAATTTAAGGAGAGCCACCTGCCAAAGCAACTGTCTCAATTTCAGAAGTAACACTGTGATATTTTAACAGAGAGAATGTAAATGACTGGAGGCAGAAGTGTAACACAGACTCCTCMGTGGGATTTCCTAATAAACTGCTTTTTGGTCACCACATCATATCACATCACACTATTCTAAAGCCTTAAGGCTAGGGAAAAAAAAACAAAATAGAAACAGCAACACCAATGACCAAAATAAATGCAGCAACAAAGCAAAAAAGCCAGACCAGACATACATGAGAACATGGTCATTTGCAGTATTTCCTTATCTTTTGCATCTAAAATATTATTTTGGAAAGGAAAACTAATCTTAAAGGCAACTAGAGCAGGAATATTCTCTTGTCTTAATAGCAAAGAAACAAAAAGTAAGATGAACCCTGAATTCTGGACTGAATTCATGAACTACTCCTGAAAACATCAATATTTCATCAGGAGTCTGCCAGATTTATTTAACATAGTGGCTTTAGCTGACATTTCAACTTCTCAGTGGATACCACTAATTACAATAAATCTGAGATGAAGAAGCAGCAGTGGGAAATAATCAGCAAAATCACGCACAGATATCTTGGCTATTTTGACAGGGAAAAGCAGCACCACAGACACCAAAGCTAAGAAGCCCAGTCCTACCAGCATTTGTCTGTAAGTGATAACCTGATAATCAAAGAGGCCTCTGGATTTTCCTACCAGCATTTGTCTGTAAGTGATAACCTGATAATCAAAGAGGCCTCTGGATTTAAAAAAAAAAAAAAAAAGAAAATGCTGAAGTATCTCAAGCACAGACAGCATTCTGCCTGATCCCTCATGGAGGCAAAAGGTGAAGGCCTCAGAGGAGGGAGTAGGTGTAAAGTTTCTCTTCTTTTTCTGGCTGTCTCTCCCCACACCCCAGACTCCATTATCATCACAACTGAGGCCTCTCCATCCCATCAGCTTAAGCTGAAACTGGAGAGAAGGTCAGAAGTTGTCAGTGTGAGGAAAAACACTGCAGGCTCTCAGCATGAGCCTTAAACCTTGTCTTCATAAGAAACCAGGTTTTAACAAAACAATCCCACAAAACCAAAGCAACCCTGCACCGATTAGAGCAGAGTGACATCTTTATCTACTTTAACCCAACAAGACTACTGTTGTGAGCATCCCATTGAAGCCCAACTCAGCTGGGTCCTCTCCTGCAGGACACTGTGCCCCTGGCTGAGGGTCACCTGGAGCCAGCCGGGGCAGCTTGCCCAAGGGCTCTGCTGGAGCTGAGCTGCCTGCACCCAGCACAGCACAGGTATGTGACCCCACAATCAGGAGCAAGTCCGGACCAGGATTCCCCACCTTGGTTCAGAGCTCTGGCACTCAGCTCCAGCCTGAGCAGCACCACAGCTATGCCTGTACATGGCCCCTTTTGCAGCTGAGGCTACACCATAGACCCAACCACTCGGCCTGGCCTCAGGTCACTGCAGCGCTGGTGACCACTGGTACTGCCCACAACAACCACCCCAGCCCTGCTGAGGGTGTCCCTGGCCCACAGTGGGACTGTGCCCCCTTGGGCAGCCCCACAATATGTGTTCCCCTTACCCTGTGGGGCAGCTGATCACCTTTCAAGGTCTCCTCTATGCCTGCATGTTTCCTGGCCCTTCCCTCTGGCTTGACTCTGCCAGAGTTCTCAGATGCAACTGGGGTTTGGCCCTAATCACTTGCAGATGATTTTCTGCCTGTTCAAGCTGGTTATTTGCCTTTTCGGGGTTGGATACCAGTTTTCTGCCTGAACACCTGAGATTTGGTGCCAGCAGACCASAGGCAGTTCAGCAGCTCATGATATTTACTGTTTTGCATCATTATGACTAATTGAGATACTAAGTAATTGCAGATGGAGATTACTGAGGCAGCAAATTCATTGTGCAGACTGAAAAAATCTGGTTTATATCAAAATTTCTAGACATAATATCCAAACCCAAAGCTGAGATCCTAAACAAGCATCCCAGCTTCACCAGTTTAACACTAGGACCCTATTCCAAGCAACACCAAGGATTTTGCACCGTTTTTTMTTTAGTCTCAGATTCTCATTTCCATCTTAATTATCAGAGGAATTTTCCATAGCACAGTGATTTAAGTAGATGGTTACATCCATATTCTAGTACTCTGTACCTTGAATATACTGTGAACAATGGGGCCAGAGGTCAAGTGCTTTTACAGTCACCTGCCAAGTGCAGTCATTTTTAAATAATCTCTCTTTCTCGAAGTGGTACTGATTTTGCTGGATTTCCCTAGAAAGGAAGGATGAAAGATCATTTAATTAAAGCACAGATTTGGGTGTCAGGGCTCAGTGCCAGCCCCTGTGATCAACCTTCTCTAAAGCCACGAGCACATTTCACAAAGGCTCTGGGGTTAGCTASATGATAGCCACTGGTATTTTCTCCCTGTTAAGTGCTGGACCTAATCCATGCCACCTAATTTGCTTGTAAACACCCAACTACTAATAAAATTCAACCCAAAATCTCAAAACAATGCACTGCCACACGGGCCCTCAAGAGAGAGCACTCAGCAGATTAACGTTTCAAAACTAAGCTCTCGTAGTCGAGGAGTGCTGGCATGGAGGTTGCCCATGCAATCACGTTTGAGCCCTCTGGTGCGTTCACTTAAGGATATAGTCTTTAATTACTGAGCTGCTTTTGCTGCCAACACTTCATACAGCATWCTGTTTGACAGGCTCACCCAAGGCACTGCAACTTGGTTTTACCCGCTCCGGTCAGAACGCGGCCATATGCATTATTTACTGAATASTCTCAAGTTCCAGCTCCGAGTACAAAAATTCTTAATTTTGCAGGCAGTTTTCCTGCAGCATTTAGTATTAAGTGCTCAGATACTTCTGAAGCCAGGTTATTTATTTTTGGCATCACTCTTTTGATGAGAAAAGGGTATATGTCCTCTGCTTCACAGGTAAGAAKTGAGACTGTGCTGACACACTAAGGCCAAAAAATCTTCATTAATTTGAGGTACAGAATTGGTGCACTTTTTTCCAGAGCATTCTGCATTTCAGAGAACTTTGCATCCTCAAAGTGAACCACACTCTCTACTGGCCTCTGCTACAGCAGACAACATTCAGCACTTCTGCAATAAAAACCACCCACCCCAAGACAAAAAAAAAAACAGCAAACCAAACAATCCCACARTGATTGATAGATACAGTCAAAGAAACACAGTAAAAAAAGCAGCTTTAGTGATTTGTACAGCTTCACACAAGGCAGTTTTCTTCTATGGCAAAGGAAAACACAAAATCCAACCCCAGCAGTCAAGAATCAATTTCTCTAAGAATAAAAACTATTTTTTCCCACYAATATAAATCCCCTGCATTTCTGCAACAAAGAACAAATGGTTCTACCACACAACATCCAGCAAATCATTCTTCTGAAATATTTATCTTGTGCACTGAAGACAACATGCAAGCACGCAAGAAGTGCTCACTAACTCATAAGCCTCTGAAGGGTTCTCTCCCTTTCAGTACCTCTTCAGTCGCAAAACGTGAAAGTTCCTCATCTGAAAGCTTAGGAGATTAAAGAGAAAAAAAAAACAACACCCAAGTAATCACATCTAGGCATTTTACTGCCAAGCAGTACATCCCTCAGAAACCTCACTGATGWTTCAAAGCTTGATATTCTCTTGGTCCCATCAGTTCAGAACAGTATTTCAGTATTTCCACAATATATTTCACTATCAATAATAGTTATGATTCTGTGTAAGTCAAAAAGTCAATCAAGTGTAACCACTTCGGTGAAACCTGTCAGCCTTCCCCATAAACATGGCTTTCAAATAAATAGAGACAATCAATCAACATTCACATATTCAACCTATTTCCAGAACAGAAACTGTGAATCAAAGAACTACATATAACACAGGCAGATATTAAGCAGAAAATATTTCAAATTCTTTAAGTAGTGGCTCTCATAGAAAAGTGAGCCATTGTCYAAAGCCTTAATGCCCAGAAGTAGCAACATGTACTTCAAGAAGATAATTCAGAAGTTATTAAAAAGTTGCTGTTTTAAAAGACAAAATAGTGTATCTGCAAGGGGAATGTACCTAATATCTGTAACAGCAGCTTTGGCAATAAAACTTTCAAATATGCAACAGCGCCAACACAAGACACCAAATCTCAAATATCTTGCAAAATATTAAGGCAGCATTGTACTTACTTGTGTTTGTTACTCTAAGAGTTCTCCTGATAGAGAAGTATCAAAAGAACAAGGAAATACAATTCCATGTCTTTTTGCATATTCAAGTTAATACGCAAACGTAGCAGCTCATTACCACAACTTTCTTCCTATCCAGAGAGGCCAGCAAAACTATTTTTGAGAAAACAGGAAAGCATACTTAAGTGAGATTAATTTGMCACTTTCCTTCACTACAGTTTTAAGAATGACAATTTAGAATCCCATACATTGAGCATTTCTTTCAAAATGCAGATGTATGACTTAACAGAGAATACCAAAAAATACAAAATGTCATTTGCAGTCAAAAAGCCCAACAATTTTGCTGTTGCTCTTCACTGCATAACAGCTTCAGRGTCTCAAAATTAATTCTACACACTTCATTTTGCATTTCTTGGCCACTTAAAACTCTTAAAGATACAAACAGGAAACCTAACCAGCAAAGGCAGCAAAATATTTTAGGACAGGTTCTGATAATAGTCTGCTTTATCATCAGTCCCCAACACAATACCCAAAACTCTGAAAAGTAGCTGAATGATAATCAAGTGTGTAAAAACATACACAGCTGCACACCAACTTCCTATCAAGAAAGTAAGAAAATAAATTACATTAGTATTTTATGGGATACACAAAGTTCAAAGAATACTTCCAGAGGAGAATTCTTGCCTTCTGAGAAGAATTCTGGCTTTTCCTTCACATATGCAATCAGAGTCATTCTATTGTACTTACCAATATTTTGTTATCCACTTTATCTCCCTTGGTTTCCAGCTTTACTTTCTTCTTGACGGAAATTTTGATTTTCCTCCCAATAACATCCCTGACACTTTCTGAAACAAAAGAAAATTGCTYTATTAAATACCTTCAGTGTTAACACAAGAAGGAAACAGATGCCAGTGTCAAGTTTTCAGAAAGACTCAGAGCTATGTTGTTCAACTGCTCACACTCATGGAGGTCTCTTGCACATGTGTCAGTACTAAACACAACCTAACACAAGTACAACCTCACAAGTATCCATCTACTCAATAATTTGTGTCAACTGTAATAGGATTATTGATGTCATTTGCCAGGATTCTAAACACAATTTGGGTTTTTTCCCCGGCACTACTTACATCTCAAAAGCATTCCCAAGACATGCCACAGCATTGCTTAGTTCTGTTCTGGGAAAATACAACTAACTCCTCTCTGTTATTATTTGTACCTGAAAAGCTTGCACAAATTTTAGCCTCTTGTTAATATCAGGGAGGCTAAATGGATCAGGCAATAGAAGAGCAACTGTTCACACATTTTGCACTCTGTGCATTCACGTAGCAAAGCAAACCAAGCAGACTTCCAGAGAGTAACACCTGACAGCTATGCAGAGGATGCCATGGAAGGCAACATTGGTCTTGGTCCAAATCCCAGTGACAACGGAGCCACTTCAGGTGCCAACAGCGAAGTTACATTAATTGCCATAATGCTTTAATATGTACACGCATACACGTGTACACACAATCTCTGCCAAGTATGACACGAACCAGCTTTTCCCCTGAGCATTTGCACCCTGGCCTGAAGGGAACACACACACAGAGAACTGTGTCTAGAAAGCTTATACAACTACTGACACTGATGTAATTGAGAGATAAACAGAGGAGTTCATCTAGAAGAGCCAATTTGGCACCTTCGGTAAGTTTCACTCCCCAGCCCCCACTGAAAGGGAATGTGAAAGAAATCTTTTAAAMACATTAACCTATTTCCAGCCCTACAACTGGCATCTGTAAGAGGCAAGTCTCCACCCTCTCCAGACACATACACTTTGCCCTCGGGCATGCTGAAGTTTAGAGGCAAAAATTARAGATAATAGGCTATTCCTAAGGCTTTTAATTATGGTGCTCTGTATAGCGCTTTTCTGCACAATTTTCATCCGGTAGTCAGAAGACGTTAGCACAAACAACACACCATTTATTAAGCCTGGATGTTTAACCCAGGCCACAGTGTTCTGCCTGCAGGGCAGAAGAGTGTGCAAGTCAAATGTGGCTGGTCAGAGAGACTCGTCACCAGAAAGAGCTCTTTCTGCAGAATCGGCATGTTTTCCCCMGGAATTTTAATTTTCCTATCAGAAAACAAAAGCTCCTCGGTAGCAGCGGCTTGCCCAGCGAGAAGCCTGTCCCAAGCCGCGGCAGCCCTGTGGCAGGCAGCCAGCGCGGCCAGCTCCCGGAGCAACCGCTTGGGCAGGAGCCAGGCTGCGAGATCCCGGAGCAGCCAGGTAAGCGGAGCCCGGGGAAAAGTCCAGCCCGATGTGAACTGTTCTCCCAAGGCTTCCTCTCCCATGGGTAATGCCCACTTCTGGTCTTTCTGTCCCTGCTTGGGAACCCAGAAGCAAGCTGACCACAGTCTTTTTTCATAAATCCTACCTCCTCGAGGAAGGAAAGGTATTGCTGCTGTCTCTCCTACTTTCACCTCCACCTGCAGCCTGTCTTTCAGTTTCTCACCTCCCACAAACAGCTCCAAGTACCCACAACTAGCAAGAGACTTCTTCCTGAGGCACCTGCATGCAGAGACCTGCTTCCCTTTGCTGTCCCACAGGTCCCACAGAGCAGAAGTGAGAGCAACTGCTAACCCTCAGCTCCAGCACTCTTACTCCAACAAGCCATAGGGAGCGAAGGGGCCTGGGACCCCAGGCTCTGCAAAGCATCATCGGAATGTCAGCTCCTCACAAGGCTCTACTTGTCTGTAAGGGTTAAAAATGCTACTTCAAAGAGCTAAGATACAGACTTCATAGACATCTCCATGGGATTGAAGACACTTCCATCCTCATTGGGTGGCAAGYGGACTCAGAGTAAATTTTCAGACTGAGAGATGAAAACATAACATTACGGTTTGTATTTTAAAGTGTTCATCCATTTCGAGACTTCAGACATCCACACCTCGCAGGAGTGGATCCAGGTAAGCCAACAGTAAGAGAGGGTTTCTTTGAAGACTACGACCTATGGGACCTGACAAAGGTCACATGGGAAGTGAGCMACAGAACAAAACCTGCAGCTCAAACACTCCTATCCCCAGTTTAATCTCCTCATCCAATCACTCTGCTTTAAAGCACATCCTTTCATCCTGCTCTCAAAACATGGTTACTACAAAAAAAATCTATTTAAACATTAAATTTTAACACGCAGACACCRAAATACTGCTAGAAATTAAAACAATCTATATGAACAGATCCCCACACCCCAGAACAGCCTTTGACAGATCAAGCTGAGTGTAGGGCAGCAGCACTGGAGTATTAATTCTTAAGACTGTTCAAAGCCACCAGAGGAGGGGATGTGTGAAGATGCCCACCTTACTGTTCCCTGTAATATGCACCACACCTCACCTACAACATTAGAGTGGAGATCCATGGTGAGTACAAAATACTGTGTATTAGCACCTCAAACATGCCTGGCCACTTTAAAGTAGATATACTCCATGGTTTTGACCATAGCTACTCCTAGAACACTTCCCAGCTCATAGTAAGCTAYAGACTATAGTGTGTCTGCAAACCACACGGTTTGGAGACCTAAAGGAGTGCAAAACAGAGCTATTTTTGATGCTATTTTTAATGCYACAGAAAAAAGAATCTGCAGCAGCTGCAAATGCCCACCCAGATTTTACCAGTATTTTATAAAAGCTAGAACCAGCTGCTGACTGATGAAACTGAAGGAAATGCAACAATGTAAATTACCTCRGTAATGTCTGAAAGATTGTATTCAATGCAACATGTATCTTGTTGCCTGACAAATTTCTGTCAAATTTCCATCTGTCATTAAGACACCACTTCAAATTATTCTGATGCTGGTGAGATGTTTAGACRGCTCTTCAACAGGCAAACCAAAGGAAGTTCGGCCTCAACTAGATAGCTGAARACCTGGAGCATCAGACCTGTTATCCCCAAATGACACTGGTTACACACACGCCGCCTTAACGATCTATTTATTGGAAGCTCCCCAAAAGCAGTGACAGCATTTTCAGGGTCCTTRCCATCACCTGTGACTTCCTAAGCGTATACCACGCAGGACGGGGGCTCGCGTACAGGGGGCCATGAAACTTTAATTACAAATACCTTCACTACCTTCGGCGTAGAGAGGAAAACGAGCCTTAAACTACTCAAAACCCGGGGGGATAAATAAAAAAGCCCCGAGCGGAGCCGCAGCCCGTTCCGCCAGGCTGAAGCGCTCGGAGGACGTGCCCCGGGCAGGCAACGGTGCGGGAAACGCGGGGGGCCGGGGCTGTTTCACCTCTCGTCTGCCCGCGCCCGCAGCCCGCCGGCACCTCCGGCCAGACCTCTCCGGAGGGGGGACACAAATTATGCCCCGCCGCGGCTCCCGAGAGCTCAATCCCTGCCCGCGGCCGCCTCCCCGCTGCCCGCCGCAGCCCCGCAGCCTCCGCCCGCCCATTCCCCGCACGCAGCAGCGCGGCCTCGCCGCCCCCCGCCGGCTCCTCCAGCCCCGCGCGGAGCCCCCCGGGCTCCCCCGGCCAGCCCCCTCGCCGCTTCCCCCGGCTCCACAGACCCACCCCCGATACCCCCCACCCCCTCCTCCGGCAGAGCTGCATCCCGCGGTCGCGCACGGCGGCCTCCAAACTTGCCCCCGCAGCACCCTCCCCCGGGACCCCGCACCCCCCATCCCTGCCGCCATGCCCCGTCCCTCACCGATCAACTCTTTGGGGACGTCGCAGCTCTCCTCGGCCATGGCGGCGGCGCTGCCCGGCGGCCGGGGGTGCCCGGCGGCGGGGCTGCTTCAGCGGCGCGCCGTCCCTGCGCCGGGCCAGGCGGGCATGCACCCAGCGGGCGGGGGAGGAGGAGGGCCGGCCGTGCGCCTCGCTGCGGAGCGCGGGGTGTGTGTGCGGCTGCGAGCGCGGGCGGAGGGAGGGAAGGGGCTTCTCCCGCCCCCGCGGAGCCCGCTCCCCCCGCGCTACATGCCGCCCCCGGCTGCCGGCGCGGCCAGGAGCGGCATTCCCAGGGAGGGATGGATGGCCCGCAGGCGGCCGTCAGGCGCGGCGCTCCGCGCTCACGGCGGCCCCCGCACCGGCTCCCCCGTTCCCGCCTGCGCGCCGCCCGGCTCCCCCGCCCGGCACCGGCGGCAGGCGGCGGCTGCCCCCGCCCCAGGAGGGCTGGCGCCCGCGCCCCGGCCCGGCCCCCGAACCGCGCGGGAGCCGCCGGGAGCCGCCTGCTCGCCCGCGCCCACCGAGCACCCGGCGACAGAGCGGAAGGCGCTGGCGGCGGCGGCCGGGAGCATCGCCCTTAGGAAGCCATCGCGGCGAGGGAGGAGGAGGGCAGCGGGCTCGGAGATTTAGCGCGGCGACGCCGGCCCCTCCTTCGCCCGATGCCGCCGATCGGCGCTGCGGCGGGGGCCATCTGCCGGCGGCTGCGGGCGCCGCTGCTACACCGGCCTAGCCCGGCCCCGCCAGCGAGATACCACCTGAGGGGGCAGCAGCACCGACCCTCCCAAATGACTGTGCCTTCTGCAGCTGCACCCACAGACTTTGCCCCGAGAGAATTCCCCTCTGGGTTCATTAAAACGGGTGTATGGTGTGAAGGGGGTGGTTGCCATCGTTAGGTCAGTCCTCTCTGACCGGGAAAGAGATTGCCCCATTCCTTTCCAGAAAAGCTGRATTACATCAAGACCTGGAAGAGGTTAACCTTTGGTCCAGAACTCATCTGCCTCTCCCTTGCYTATCTCCATGGGGACGGCCGATGCCTCGGCACCTGTTGTGAGATAACGCCATGGCTAGAGACGGCTTAGCAAACTCCTTGTGCAGGAAGCCTCCGTGTTGCTTCCCTACGTTGAAGGGAACTAAACAGGCCTCCCTTCTCAGGACCAAATTAAAATCCACAAGTTGCACCATTTTGCTTGTTGCACTTTGCCATTGAGGATTTTTGTCGTGTGTTAACAGCCACATTATAGAAACACAGCACAGGAGCTGCCTAATTGCACTCATAAATATAAGCACAGAAAGATGYTTATTGGATGAGGATGAGGGAAGAGGCTCGGCAGCCCTGGAAATTCTCCGGTTTGCTTGTGGTAGTGATGTCTGGTTTCAGTGAGAGGATCATTTTCACTGCAGCAGGACTGTGATTGGTYGCCCTCCATCCTAAAGGGGTGGATTACTGCATGAACCTCATATTTCAAGCACTCTACAAGTGAGTGGTGGATCTGGGAGATTAAAGTCATTTATGTWTAATTTAGAAATCTGAAATGCATTCAGTGAGAGCAACAATGTGAATCCAATGAGTTATTTTGCTGGTATATTACAACACTGCTGCACGCTGGTATGTCACAGACTACTGTATGTCCTGGTCTTCAGAAGAAACATGATTACTTTGAAATTGGTGTCACTTGTCAAATAAATATATTATGTTTTCTCTTGGCACCAACCAGATCTCTAGATAATGTCACAGGGGATTTTACCAGCACAGATACAATTACTACCTAGAYGGATACAATTTGCACTCTTTACAGYTYGCTCTTTACATGTAAAGAATAAACACATCCTTTAAAGTAAATAGAAAGTGAATATATTAGTAAAAGAATAAAGTAAGCTGTGTGCTTTTAATGTACAGCAATGTCAATCAAATCTTACCTGGATATGAATATATATCGCTCAGTAAAATGCATTGTATTCCTTTTGTCCTGTGCTCTCTTTTCCTTACTGTAGCTGCATCYTTTTATGATGGACACAGAATACCTGCTGACCTCTTCCTTTCCTTTCTGCCAATCTTTCCTCATGGCTCAGCAGAAAATTGTGTTTCTTGCTCACTGGATACACACTTATTTCCATCAAGGAACAGGGGCCTGGGTTCTTCCTTTTGGCAAAAAACAAAAAAAAAAAAAAAAAAGAATTGAGAAGTTCACATCTTGTCTAATACCCAGGAGGGAAAAGTCAGACCACCAAGTCTGCATAAGAAAGGTCATATAATTTCATATGGTTATGTATTGAGTCTAAATCCCTGCCTTCAGCTAAAACTTTTAGAAAGATAACTTCTRTTCCATCATAACTCACCTGCTCTACAAAAAGTGTGTATTTTTGTATCTATGACCTCTTACACATGAAGCATGACAGTTTCTCATGCTGCACTACACCGCTGTCTTGTTTCTGACACGGTATTTGAAGCATGGACCTTGCCTCCTTGGCTGCTGCCAGACACCCACMGGCCTCTCAGTTTGCATCAGCTGCAAAAATTATGAGCTCCTTCCATGCCTGCTTCCTGCCTGTAGAATTCTGCTGGAATACATCCCAGTTTCCTACCATGAACTGATAAATACAGTGAGCCCTGGCTATGTAAAGGGAAAAAAAAAAGAATGAATGATGGCAGCAGGCAGGGCTTTTTTTGTTTTGGTTTGTGTTTTTTAATTAGCAGCACTATAAGCTAATGAAGTAGCACTGCCAAGTCTGCTGTATAATTCCTGCTTGGTAGTTAGGAGACTGGACCTGGTTCAAGGTAGGGAAGGTACAAACTAAACTCAGGTGGATTAGTGCTTCCAAGACTGGGTTCAATCAGCAAAATGCATCACTTCCCATTCCTTCTTCCATGGACAGGAGGTAGAACTTAATTGCCTAGGCCAGCTTCTGCTTCCTGTTCCTCCAGGTACGGTAATGCCTAAGTATTCACACTACCACGATGTCAGTTTGGCCTTGGAAACAAGGGTGTGTCTAATCCCAAGGGTCCACCTCCCAGTTCAGAGAGGACTGGACCGCCATCCCAGAGATCCCAAATGATCAACTCCCGCCGGAGTCTCCAGAGACTTGTCTCTGCAGTTAACAGGCAGAGTTTGTGGCTTTATAAGGAGGTGTGATTTTCASTCTTTCCTGTTGATCCTTACTCTCCACTAGGCAGTTCAGCAAGGATGCAGCCRTCACTGGTACCTTTCCCAGGTGTGAGGATGCTTCAACAAGTTCACCCCCCTATAGCAAATCACCCTTAACTACTTGTGGCTGTTTACCACTGTCAATGTTGTGCTAGTGTGAGAAATTATTGCACTGTCCTGTAACCTGAATTAGTGAAGGAGGGCAGAAAGGGTATTTTTGTAATTTCAGTAACTRAATTTTAATTCTCATTGCCCACCAAGAGAGACACACCAGCACAGCAGAGGAGAAGAGAGGTGCCCAATTTAAATTGCACCAACAGAAGCAGATGCAGTCAGGTTTCATGTTTGATCTCAGTGGCGTTCCATTAACTCTCAGGTGCACTTCATGCCCTGGCTGCTTCTGAGCAATCCTTGCTATGTTTGCAGGGCCTCATAAAATCACACCCCTTTAGAGGCTCTCATGAAATTGATCATAACTTAGGTGCCCTAGCTAGAATCACACTCCAGTAGAATCACAGAATCATCAAGGTGGGAGATCATCAAGTCTACCTGTTAGCCCAGCACTATCCCTGAAACCCCTGCCCCACAAAACCACATCACCCAGCAGCAGATCCAGATGCCTCTTAAAAACYTCCAGTGGTAGTGACTCCATCACCTCACTGTCAAGTCTATTCTGAAGTCTGACCACCTTAACAATGTTGTTTGGTTTTTTTTAACATCTAATCTGAATCTCCTCTGTCTCAGCTTCAGGCCATTWCCTTTAGTCCTCTCACTGTAGGCACATTAGAAGCAAGTGGCTTCCACCTCAACACAATCTCCTTTAAAGTGGTTGTAGCAATGCAGTAGCAGTGCAACATTGCACATCACCCATGCAGCAGGCACCTCTTCTGCCAGAGCAGAAGATCTATGAAGTAATTTTAAAAGTCTTACAAAGGATAAATGATTTGCCTGCCAAAGAAATGGGATGTATGCGGTTTTGTTGAAGATACTTTTTCTCTAAAGGCTGCTCAAGTTGTAGTTTCTGGCATGACAAAAATGCTGATGAGAAGAGTGGGCTGGATCATGTGTGAGTTAGATGGCTGCAGGGGATATTGCAGCATCCACAGCTTGTATTTAACTGACAGTAACAGAGGAGGGAGGGAGGAATGAAGGGCTTCAGAAGACATCCATCAGCAAGAYATTGGCACAGAAAGGGCTGTGGAGGGGAAATTTCCTCAAAATTGCAGCCTCTATACATCAGATTAACCAAATTAATGGCACAAAATAACTTTTGATAGACTTTTGACTCCAGCTCTCACAGGTCTGTATTATCCTGCTACCTCACAACATTTATTGACATACAGTATAACATATTCCTGTTTCYCAGCCTGTCTGCTGCCCTTGTCCTCTTTCTCAGCCTAAATCCTGTCATCTCCTGCAGATAAGGCAGGTGTCAATATGAGTTGTTGCCAAGCCATGTACGCTGTCATAAGGAAGGGTATTTATAGTCTCAAGTGCTGCATGTCATCCCTGCCAGCTTCTTTGGCCCTTGTACAATGGCTTTAGCACTGAAGAATCTCTGTTTTCCTGAGAAACGGTAGTATGATGTCATCAACATCAGGAAAAGATCAATTGCATCATCCTGCTGAAGCCAGTGGAACGATTTTGTGTGCCAACAGCAGGTGTCAGACTGACATTCAGGTTACACCCTGGAGTCACCCTGCTGCATCATGGTGGGAAAAACCAGGTGATCCAACCTGAGTAACAAAGCTGCCTTGCAACCTGGAGTAAAAGCTTGGAACATCCTGTAAAAGACAGAATGTCTAATAAAAAACTGTTGTAGATATAAATGACCCAGGTTTGTCAGTTGCATTTCTAACAAATTCAAACGGGTGAGCATTYCCCCAGCTGTGCCTGTGCAATCCTGCAGATTTTGTTTCCTGCCCTGGTTGAAGGCAGACAGAAGAAGGCCATACTGTCCCATGTACCACAGTACCAGCCAGGCAGGCGTTTCCAAGGGCAGTGTAATTTAAGGAAGTGTTTCATTCCAATCACTGCGATTATTATGGGCATTTTGAAGACCAAAAGGCAGCTAATCTGCCACTCTGTGGAAGTATATGAAGCACAATTAAGACACATGCTTCCAATTATTTCTGAGCCCAGTTGTTCATGAAATCTACCCATYCATGCCAGTTTTATTTCCACTCAGCCTAAAAATAATTTATAGCACTTCCAGTTTTGGGATCTCTCCAGTTTTTTTTTTGTTTGTTATAATTTTTACCCAGTACATATCTTTTTGTTCATTGTCTATGTGTGGTGATAACATTAAATGTGATATTTAGGCCCCTCACATTGATCATACATGTTCAGAAACCTGTAGATATTCCAGGACTTAGGATCTTTTGACATGAAACCTCAGGTAGGAAAAGAGCAGAAAACTAGTAGCTAGCTAATTGCATGATGATAAATATGTCTTCTATTGCTGGATGATTGGATGCTTTCTTTGCATTTCACCAGCTGAGACAAAACTGATAGGGAGAAATGTGTGTCCTACATGAATCCCTAGTTTGGTGAAGGAAATGACACACTTTGTAGTATTCTTCTGTTGTTATCTGTGACTGAGTCTTTTCAAACACTTTACTCTGTATGCTCCTTTGATTATTTCAGTATCTTGCACTCAAAAAGAAGTATTTTGTCTTGATTTTAAATAGGGTGAATATATATGCAGCAGAAAAGATGTATGTTTTGATAAGGCATACTTTGATGGTAGTGTTAAGAAGAGAATTACAAAGAGCAGTTGACACCTCATGAAAATCTTAAAATGAAAAAAATCTCTTCAGAATAGTTCTGGTTACTCCACTGTGTTTGGAATGGGAAAGGGATAAAGCCAGGCTCACTGGAGAAAATGAAACGAAGGAGAGGTGATGGGATAATCCTGTGTGTTAATTAATGTTTTGGTTGTCTGGAGCTTCGTGATGGTGATGATATCRTGGAGTGTTTGTGGGTAAGAATCAGGGGAAAGGACAAAAGATATCCTGGTGGGAGTCTGTTAAAGACCATACAACCAGGATGAAAAAGCAGATGAAATAYTCTGTAAAYAGCTGGCAGAAGTATCACAATCACTGGCCCTTGTACTCGTGGCAGACTTCAACTTACCAGATGTCTGCTGGAGATACAGTATGGCAGAGAGAAAATAGTCTAGGAGGGTCCTGGAGTGTGTGGAAGATACAACTGGCAAGGCAGACAACTAGGGAATGCAGCTGCTGGACATGTTTGTAAGCAGAGAAGGACTGGTGGGTGATGTGGTGGTTGAAGCCTGTCTTGGGCACAGGGTAGGTTTAGATTAGATGGAATATTAGGTAAAATTCCTTCACTGAGAGGRTTGTCAAGCATTGGAACAGGCTGCCCAGAGAAGTGGTGGAGTCACCCTCCCTGGAGGTATTTAAAAGACATGTACTTGTGGCACTTAGGGACACGATCTAGTAGYGGATTGGGCACCACCAAGTTAACAAGTTGCACTTGATGATCTTGGGAGTTATTTTCCAACCTAAATGATCCTATGATTCTATGATTATTTTATCATCTATTTCCTCTTCCTTCAATCATTTTTAGCAGGCATATTTGTGTAAAAACAGGATCATTGTTGCTTAAGAGCTCATTTGCTTCTGCTACTTAGCTCTCTTTCATGAAAGCATAATCCTCTGCATATCCCATCATACTCAGACAGTTAAAATTTGTATAATTTCAGATGCTGAACTAGGGGCAAAAGCAGATGATTCCTAAACACACTATCTACACTGACATCCTGTTTTTCTCTGTTCTGTACAAGGCATTGCTAGCAACATGTGGAATTCACTGGAGCAAGATACTGAATGGAAATTTAACATTTTAAACCATTTAAAACAGGTATGTGAGCATTGCAGCTACTCGAGTCRCATGTTGCTAAGGCAAGCTCCACCATTTTTAGGGTATCTGAAATCTCTACAGGAGACTCTGATCATGTCAGGTGTCTCACCAAGCCTCTTTTTCTTACCACTGACTCTAGCTTAATCAATCAACATTCSTTGATTGGTTTACAGACCTGTGATATTAATTAGTCCCTGTAATCAAGGTTGTGAAACTACATAGACATTATTCATACYGGCTGAGATAACTAAAGAAGACAGATTTTCTTTGTAGCAGTGAAGCGGATGAAATGAACCTGTATAAAAATAAATCTGAAGTAGTTCTGACCTAAATTTCAAACTCAGCATGATTCTCTATCCTTTTTAGTAGTTTGAGCTTCTCTCTCAGCCTTTACTATTCTTACCTCTTAMCTCCACAGAAACTACTAACAGCCTTTCCATCAATACCAATACCTTCCACTCAACCTAGCAACCTCTGCTGCAAAAAAATATGTTCTTTAAATCTCAAAAAGCTTTCTCAGAAGCAASACACTCCAGAGAGGTCATTGAGCATATGGTGTGTCAACAAGTCCCTTTAAGAGAGCATGCTAAGCCTAAATGGTGAGACACAGAGCCCTCCAGTTCACACTGTGAGGGCCCAAGAGACAGGGAAAAAACAGATGAGAAGTGTGGAGAARTTATCTTGGATTTTACTGATTTGTGACCAGAAAAAGTTGAATATATAGTGATTGAAGAAAACACTGATAGCAATTATATGTGAATTTTTAATGCTTTCTAGCTACATCAAGCTAACCAACCTTTTGAATTTCAGCCATCTTCAGTAAAAGTTTGGGACATGGCTAGAACATGCAGGTGTCTCCTTTCACAGACAAGAGCTGGACTCTGATGTAGGCTGTAGTAGTAATATTTGGTATGGAACTTCTGCTCCCCTTGCACAAGCTTCTTTCCGTGGAGAAACTTGCACAGTATAGTCTGAGAAGGTTGGCACACTTATGTTGGTAAACCATTTCTAGAACTCTTGCAGAACGGTGTCCCAAACTAAAATTGTGTTGGTCTTTTTCACAGACTGGACTATTGCTCAGCTTGGTACAGTACTATTTGGGGGGACTATATGTTTGGAGGTTTTTTTGCACTCAGGTTTGCACCCACCTTGCAAAATTATTGTTACCTAGTTATTTCTAGCTTCATGAGAATTTCAGGTGAGGATGGTGACATCTTGCCATTTCCACAGTGCTCAGAGWTGTCCTAGATGTTTTGTAAGATAAAGTAAGAAACAACACTCATTTCCAGAGAGCTTATGAAAGCTTACAAAAAATATAGAGGAATTAGCAACTAGGCAAAGTAATGTGAGCAAGCTGCAAGAATGTCCTAGCTGCATGTTCCTAATACAAAACAACATCAGATGTGGTATTGCAATGTAACAGGAATTTACTGGAAAAATGAGATTGCCATTTCCGGGTCTGGCCATAACAGGATATTAACTTAAGAGTTGACTAACACAGTAAAATTGAGGTCACATCAGGTTTTCTGGATGGATATACTTCACCAATGACTTGGAGAAAATTATTTTTAAAAGTGCTATATTTTCATATTCAAATTATCACTCTTCAGACCTGGAAAAAAATCCTGTGCAATAGGATTATCACCAACACATACAACCTCTTTTCATCAGTGAACACGCATATGTTCCTCTGAGTAGGTTTGCTTCCACATATGGCCATTTCAGTCTTAGKGAAAAATTGTATCTTTAGGCTATTAATTCCAAGCCCTATTTTTAATTCCTAAAAGGRCTGGTATTTGGGGACAAATGCCACCACTGAACTTAATGTTGTGAGAGGTTTTGGTTTGCTAAATGGGAATGAAACAGCTCTTGCCATTCATTGTGGCCCTCAGGTTACTGCAAAAAGGTCTACCAACAACTAAGGGGCCTCACTTCACATCCCAGTTAAGTGTTCTCACCAGCAAAAAAAAAGAAAAAAAAGAGGTAAAATTTACATCAGTAGCTTTAAAAAAGCAGGAGAAACACAGTCACATCACATATGAAGAGAAGGGCTGTTTTTCTATTAATAAATTGAATGGCTCAGTGATAAGTGCTGAGACCAGCTCTGGGTTCCYCAGCACAGAAAGGGTATTGACCTCTGGAGGGAGTCCTAAGGAGGACATGAAGATGATTGGAGTGCTAGSGAATCTTTTCTATGAATATGATTTTCCTGTGAAGACATGCTGAGGGAGTTGGGGTTGTTCAGCCTGGAGAAGGCTCCAGGGAAACCATATAGCAGCCTTTCAGTACCTAAAGGGGGCTTACAGGAAAGCCAGAGAGGGAGGGACCTTTTACAAAGGCATGTAGTGGTCATGTAGTAGAATAAGGGGCAATAGTTTTAAAGTGACAGAGAGCAGGTCTAGACCAGTTATTACGAAGAAATTCTTTGCTGTGAGGGTGGTGAGACACTGAGCTGCTGTGGGCACCCCATCCCTGGAAGTRTTCAGGGCCAGATTGGATGAGACTTTGAGCAACCTGGTCTAGTGGGTGGCACCTCTGCCCATTGCAGAGGGTTGGACTAGATGATCTTTAAGGTCTCTTCCAACCCAAACCATTCTATGATTCTGTGCTGCTGGGAGTTAAGAATAATGAGCATGTGGTAGWCTGTCTCTGTGCTAATGAGCTCCCTTAGCCTTCAAAAGGGTCTGTGGAACACCTCAGTCACTRTGCAGTGACAGAAAGTTGTTTACTAGCTGGCACTTGGCAGGCTCAAACCCAGGATCAGCTTTTTAATGCAATATTTGCTTTCCAGGGCTGAGACAGCTTCCTGACACAGTTTATTTCTGGAGTATACACTAAGCAAAAGCACACTCTGTCTCAGCTCCCTCCCTTGCATGGTGAAGGGTGGTGAGAGAACTTCTCCAGTACAGTGAAATCATTGGACATTTTGCTGCGGAGGCAGTGACCYGAAACCAACAGCACCAAAGGAACACTTTGGGAACAGCAGCAGGAAAAACACTTGCAAAATTCCTGAGATAAGCCACAACTATGTGGAGGTTGTGGAAGGAAAGCCTGGCTTGTAGTTCCATGGAATGCCATCAGCAAAAACAGCCTAAGATGTTTCTGCTCGCCCTWTGACCACATTCCATAGTTACTTGACTGGTTTTGGCTGAGACAGAGTTAATTTTCTTTGCTGAAGCCCATATAGTGCTATGTTTTGATGAAAATCATGTTGATAATAGCACAGGTATGCATTAGCTACTGCTAGCAGTGCTTGCACACTGTCAAAGCTGCTTTTACTTCTCATGTTAATGCACCAATGAGTGAGCTGGGGGTGGGCAGTAGGTTTGTATGGATAGACATGAGTCCCTCTGAGCTGACCACTGCGACAAAAGGGATGTCCCATACCATACAACATACTGATCAGCAATAAAAGATGGGCAGGACTTTGACAGAGCTGCTGTTGTTTGGGGCCTGGCCAGGCACTAGCTGGCTAATGGACAGCAATTACTATTTCTTGCATCAGTTGTTTTCCTTGGGTGTTTGTTTTTGTTGCTTTTTCTGTGTGTGTGTGGTTTTTTTTCCTTTTTTTTCTTTCTTTGTTAGTTTCCTTCCTTTTTTTCTTATTAAACTGTGTTTATCTCAATTCATACATTTTCTCACGTTGTCCCCCCTATTCTCTCCCCCAACGCACAGCAGGAGTGAGCAAGCAGCTGTGTGGGGCTGAGCTGCCCACCAGGGCTAACACCATGCTGTTAGAACTCTTTACAGGGCTGTACTGAAATCCAGGTGAGAAGACACACATCAAAAACAAGGTAGAATATAATGAGATTGAGATCGCAGTCATAAAGAACAGATGCTCAAAAATAACCACAGCTGATCTTTTAACTTGCTGTGAGTGCTTGAGACCACTATGCCATTTCTCTAATCTCAAAACACCATTGGAAAAACCACACACTAACTGAATGTATTTGCTCTTACGAAAAAGCTGCCCACATTCTACAGAATGCAATCAGTGATCTGCAAAGCACAAGTTTATGAATAACTATTTGCAGTTTCTAATCTCCAGCTCACATTTTGATCTCAATTATAGATGCCTCCCAGTCAGGGGAGCAGAAACAAGACCACATTATTTAAGGCAGGACATAAAGATTGCAAATAGAAAACTGTATGACTGGCTGTAACATTCACGATTTGCAAACTGTGCTTTTCTGTCAGCAGTGTTGGTCAAATGGTATTATTTCTGTTCCCCCTCTGGACAATTTACAAAACAAACTGGTACAASAAGAACAACTTATTTCACTATCAGCCTGCAGTTTGCTTTTAGCATAGGARCACCAGAACTCATCAATTTCAAGTGCTCAAATGATCTCTGAGAACAATTAATGGTTACTTTCCCAGTGGAATCCTGAATTTCATTGGAGGTTTTTGTAAGCATTTTTCCCAGTCACCAATCTTGGCTGTCATTTTCTGTAACACCATTTCTCGAAGCAAAACTATATCAATTTTTTTTGATTATTTGCTGTAAAACAAAGCAGTGTCAGGGATGAGTTCTTCCTTAAATTTTTTCATCTTCTTTCCAACAGATCCATTTAGTAGTCTTCACTCTGCCCCTAAGTGGTTAATGTAGTGTTCAGAACAGGTTTTTATTACCTTTTCTTCCTTTCCTGCCTCACTGCACACACACTCATCTTTTTTTTTTTTTTTTTTTTTTTCACTGTGTATTATCTGCTGCTGGCAGTAATCTTAGCTCTTCAATTGACAGCAAAATTATGAGGTGCTCAGCACAAGCTGACAAYTTTCCTTCTCTCATTCTAATTCATTTGTGCCGCCATCAAGGAATCAGYGTCATCTTTTCAACACGTTAACAGCTCTCTGCTGATAGAAAGCATTGCTCCCCATTCTTCAGCAAGAGGTCAAAAATTATTTTTGTTTTGTAACAACMCATTAAATTTTGTGCTTTGGAAAATTCCATTGGTCTCTGATTTCAAATAGCTAGCCTGTTGCCTTGTTTGGCACAGAGGGAAGAGGGGGTTTGCTGTGAGATACCAAGTGACACGGGCAGATAAAAGTAGTGAGGATTGTGGTCTGCCAGCAGCTTAGTTGATTACTTGCTTTTTTTTTTTGTTGGGTTTTTTTTTTGTCTACTCTTAAGAAAGTCTATTTCAGTAGGCACATAGAGGCTCCTGGCATTGTTTTGCTACCTTTCAAATAGTTTTTAGCTAAACGTTGCAGTAAGCTTTTTGAAACTTAAAAGAACTCGGGTTTATATATTACCAAACAGGATATAATTATGTGCCTCAATAGGAAAAGGCATGTACCTGCTCTGTTTCTGTATACATAGCATGGCTTCATTCAGTTTTCTATACAGATGAACTTATCTGGGCAGACAGGTGAGTTCCCTTATTCCCAGGTARCTTCATAACTTTGGTCAGCATCACACTCATTGCCATTCAGTGTAACAGAAGCTGAAAATCTTTGTCAGACAACTTGCATTAAATTGTTCAGTGAGTACAGTTGTGTTTCTGATGGGTGTACAGGCAGATTACAAATAGYACCTTAAATAAGCCTGGCAGCAGACAGAGGGGTCTGTAGAGATTGAGAGGATGTGCTGACCCTGCCAATGTCCCCTGGCACTGGAGCAGAGCCCAGCTGACCAGCTCAATTCAAGGACACATGAAGCTGGCAGTGATGCTCCTTGTGCTGCAAGCAGACATATGGTTCTGTGTTTTCCTACTTCTCTTTTAATTGCATCACATTTAAATATGAAGGGTAAAACTTGGAATAAGTCAAAACCAAAATAAGGAGAATGAGAGCTGGAAACAACCTGGTTAAAAATATCCCTAAAAGTGAGTATGCAGTAAAATATGCATACTGCAATATTTGCAGATAGGGCTGGGAGGAAGCAGAGGTGGAAAACTGTGGGTTTGGGTGAAAATAAAAGTTGAAGAGCTAATTCAGCATTCACCKCAGCACTGTCAGAGCCCTGGCAGAGAAATCAGCAGGACTCTGAGATGTGCAGCAGTGATAGCAGGACAACAAAGGAGAGGGTTTGAAGAAGAAAAACCCATTCCTTTTTGCTGTGGATGACAGTAAAAAACCACACCAGTATTTTGAAACTGTTGAGGAGATCCAGCTTTTTTCTGCTCCATCTGCCAGCCACAATTGCTTCATGCCTCTCCAGAGAGTTTTGAGGGGTTCCTGATGAGGGGTATAGGCACTTCCTCCCCTTGCTGAGCACAAACAGTCTGACACAAATCAGGCTGATTACTCCTTTTCAAGGGCAGTGTTGTAGGCACATTTTCCAGGAAACCAGGGGCTCCATGAACCTTTAGTTTATTACTGTTACCCMGGGAGTAACTGTATCTACTTCCAGTTTTAAATCAAACAGCATCTGAAATTAATGTTCTTTAATGAACAGCAAAATATGTGTTGTCATCATCTCAGGGTGAACACACATACAGTTAGACCTTTGGCAYGCCTTATTTATGTTTTACTGGCACCTAAGAGTGATCTTCAGATTTTGTCCCATGCTGTCCTGGGTTGCTGGACTTATGTATTTAGCTATTATTATGTATTTATGTATTTTCAACAAAAAGATGGAAAAAACTGCCACAAACACAAAGATTTCACTCCTCCTCACTCTTCCCAGCTGCACACACCCAAGCGACTCATTTCCTTTCCCAGCAAAGGAATTAGGCYCCCGCGATGCTGTTATTTCCAAAACAAGGATGTTCAGCCATAAAACTTTTGCTTTTGTGTTAGGGAAAATGTGCCAGATGTCTCTGCTGCACAAGAGCCCAGCCTGGACATGAGCACACAGTGTACTCCAGTTAGTTTGGGGAGATGCARTATCTGCCAATGTATTTTATGCAACACATGCCAGCGCACTGAGTGCAGAACATGCCAAAGCTGCTGAGCTGTGAGACAGCCAGAAGATGCTCACCCCAGGGGATGGAAGCAGCCCAGTGAAGTCTTTTTAGCTCCCTACAGGACTTACACAAAGTAATCTCTCCTGAAGCTACTTCCTGCTTTACCAGACTTAYGATCCTCCTTTCCTTTTTTTTCCAAGGGCATTAAATTATCATTTGCTTCTTATTCCTTTGGAAGACCCACCTAGTTTATGTTAATTCCCTTGTGAAGTGCAGCTTCTCCCTAGAGACCTTTCACAGAGCTTGCAATGTTTTCTGTGTAACGATGATTCCCCCATGAAATAGGCTTGATTTGAAAGAGAAAGTGTTTCCCTGAGCTGCCAACTCAGTCAGGTCTCCTGCAGCTGAGCTGGCTTTCTTCCACCGTAAGCTGGACTGACGCTAGCAATCGAGGGTCGTGCTGACAAGCTSCAGGCTCCGGCTGTGCCTGTGTCACCGTGTGGCCATCAGCTGACGCTATCAGTGACGCCTTGCTCTGTCTGGTGGCTCTAATACCATCACATGGGGAACCCACTGCAATGAAGCCAGCAGAGCTGATGGCGGTGAGTGCTGCAGAGGGGTGCTAAGAGGCCGGAAAAGCACCAAGGACTGACTGACTAAGGTCAGGAGATACCTACTCAAGTGAAAACACACCATCTTTAATCAATTTTCAGAGCGTGAATGCTCTAAGAGACTATTTTGCTGTGGACTGAACAGAAAGAATTTTTCCTCTCTYTACAGCTTTTTCCATATGTGTAAGAAATCCCTAAAGGAAAACCAAARTGCCTCTCTCCTCCCTAACAGGACACCATGGAACATAAATTCATGCATATTCAGACACGAGCTTGCTCACAGGGGAAAAAAAAAATATAGCAGCACTGAAAAAGACAGTTCAGAATGCCACTAAATTACACGTGCCATGTAATTTGTGGTTTTCCTCTTTGGCAAATCAGTGTTATTCTCTCTTGCTAGCACTCAGTGTCGGTGCTTGAATGCTGAACTGCCACTCGGAGCACACAGAGTTCGCCTGACGAACCCAGAGGGAATTCAATGTCCATTAGCTATGGTAAAAAGGAAAAACGTTTTTGCTATATTTCAGCTGGACTGTTAGTGCTCTGCTAGGATTTCTGAGGACAAAAATGCTGTTTATATAGCATCAGTTGGCAAGAAGGTGTTTCATTACTTAAACAGTATTGAAAAATCTGGCTATTTAAGACATGCAAATGCTGAGCTTTTTGAAAGCCTGTCTTTTCCTTTTTTATCACTGTTTTTTTTTTTCCTCTGTCACTTGTTATTTCGAAGTGTTAAGTGTTTCTGGATGTGTGTTTAAAGCTTTCCTGTTTTTTGCTGATATTTTTCACATCTTCATTACATAGGAACATGTTGATGAGAGTGCAACTTTTTAACATATTTAATCAAAATTGAAATACTGCAGGAAAATAATAATGGAATTTAATTCTGATTTAATCCATTAGCTATGCTGGGGCAGCTGTGTATCTAATAGTACAAAGCATGTACGTGATCTCCTTACAAGGTGAAAGGAGAAGACTTTGCAGTTGAGCTTTATGCTTGTCCTTTGCATTTACTGGYTTTTCATTCTCTTTTTCCCTAACTGCCCTTGCTCTTGGAGAAGCCATAAACTTTGCTTCAGCTCTGCTTGAGAACAGTATACCAGCCATTAGTTCTTCYTGTGAGTAAGGAATGACACCTTGTGGCCACAAAGTGCTAAAATAAAAAATAATCCTACATTTTGAATCATCTGTCYATTCCCTATAGGGCACAGATTTTATTAACCAACATTTCTTTGAAGAGTCAAAGAAATATCAGTATAAAGATGGGTTTGTGCTTTTTCATTTATGTTTTTAGATGGTTAAGACCAATTTAACTTCCTGTCTCCCACAGAGAGAAAATAGCTTTGGAGGCTTTGCTCACCWAGCAGCCAGACAGGGATTTTTTTACTCCAGCCAGACTATCTCTGAGGGAGAAGTTAACTCAAGGATCARCTCACTGGGAGACATCACTACTAGTTCTTTGCTGGAATTTGCGGAACAATTTTTCTCGATAAAACCATTCGCAAGAACTGGGCAAGCAGGAGCAGGACGATCTCACAGTGGACTTTCTGAGACTATTAGCCCTGGGTCCCCAGACCCTTGTCAGACCCTTCCAGGACAGATCTTTGCCTAGACAGCAGAAGAAATGTGTGAGAGTGCCAYCATAATCTGGGGACAAGATGAGTTCTGGGTTCAGGATGTTGTTTCTGCTTCCACCATAAAAGTTAGCAAATTACTTTTGAGATTCTCTTTAAATTGCTGGTTTCTTGATTGTCATGCTAGCAAAAAGTGGGACTCAAAACCTTTTTAGCTCAGGAAAGTGGAAGTGTAATGGGCTTAAAACATCCCTCACTCTAACCTAGTATTTCTTCCTGTGTGGTGATTTATTTTTATTGTTTAAATTGCACCAACTTCTAGGAACTCAGTGTGCTGGGCTTTATACTAACAAAATATTTGAAGGTAGATAGACATCACCTCATGTCTTCTGTGTCTACATAGTGGACAAGAAATATCAGGTAGGCAGAAGAGAGTCAGGTAGGCAAAATGGGTTAAAGYCAATGATGTGAGCTGTGAAGACAAGACAAGAGTGAAAAAGGGGAAAAACATACATTCTTGCTCATCCATTGAGTTTAGGTGATGTCAGATGAGAATGACTTGCACTTCATCAAGGGAAAGGTGAATTTTGAGCAGAGATGCCAGAGAGATATGTCTAACTTCTTCAGGTATTGGTGGAAAGCTTTTTCCAAGGAAAAAAGAGAGGGGGGAAGACAGTGCAAATCATCTTTCCACTCTTGAAAAGCTCACTGGATGGAGGTGACAATGAAAGTTTTAACTGACTCAAGCTCAGTCTGTTTTTGCCTGTGCAAAGTGCACAACTTCCCCCAAAGTACAACAGTAATCCCTTGAAGATGCCCAGGGGAAAAAAATCACGGACTTTAATGAGTGACCATTGTAATGATGTAAATAGCCATTTGTCCACAGTGACAATGTCAGACACCTCAAACCTGTGTAATGAATGAAGTCAGAGTAACACAGATTTCCCAGCTCTKTTGCTTTTTGGGTTTTAAGATCACTTTTGAATGAACTTCTATGAACTTAAGAGCTGACTCACCCAAACCTCTTTCCTAAGCAAAGAGCAATGCTTGTTCTGAACTTCCCATTTTGATTGAATTTGGTTTGCATGAACATTCAGCTTTTGCAGGACATATTGTTCCAAGATACACAAACCACGTTTCAGGTTGGTAGCAGTAATCTCTCTATTTGCAAGCCTCATGTGTATCACTTTGTATCTCATTCTCTTTATTTTTCCCTCTGGTATATGATGACAGCTCCTTCTCCACTCACTTATCACATCAACCAAGTCAGCTCTCATTACTAGAGCCACCTGAGCTCAGGAGCCAGTGAACATTTTGGAGCCCCTGACAAAGTGATCCCAGCACTCAGCTGTTCAGCTGAAAATGAACTGGGTGTTTCCAACCCTGTGTGAATGTTTTCACACACAATGAGTCCCAAATCAGTGTAAAGTTGTGGGGATTGCACACACAATTGTATGTCTGTCAGTCTGCCCAGAGGGTGCAAGATGGATTGATTCTGTGCCAAACCAGCTGGCAGCAGCAGGAGGCACCTAAGGCTGCACATGTGGTTATGCTCCTAAAAGAGGACAAAGGATAAAACACCTCTTGATGACCAGCCCAAGGAAAATGCAGTGGTGTAGGGGTTGTGTACCACTTTGGTTATGGCCAAACCTGAAGGGAGAGGAACCTTGGCATTTAAAGAAATGGCTCTCGGACAAAACTCAGGAATTTTTAGTTTTTAGGACTGAAAGGGCCTGTCTTTATTTAATGTAGGTAGAGGACCTTAGGTACTTGGCACTGCTTTCTTAGCTGAATCATTGCAAGCCTTTCTAAGCACAGCTGGAGAGGGCCCTGAAGAATATCATTTGACCCTGATTTGAACATGGAGTTAGACCAAATGCCCTCCAGAAGCCCCTTCCAACCTCAATTTTTCTATATTTCTCTAAGCAACTGTATGYCTCAGACCAGAAACCTTTCAATAAACTGAGTTCAGGGTCTTCATTTTGAAGAGAAGCTCAGGCCTAACTCACAGTTTATTTACATCATGATGCAAGTGCTATCACTCTGCTGGAGACACGGGATGCCCCTCCTTGTGATTTTATTACAAATATTTGCAACACAATTTTCAATTTTCAGCTTTTGAAGCCTGGAAGTTTCAGAATTTCAGAAGAAAAAGAATGTGCCTATGGGATTGAGGCAAACTGTTTTTGAAACATGATTTTTCAGACTCAATGATTTGTTTGTATTTTCTGGATGACCACTGATGTGCCTTCGCAGCAGTGCACCGAGCTCAAGCCTTTGATTCTCTGCAATAAGCCTGAAAGATTATTTTTATACAGTCATTTGTTTCAGAGGGGAGTGAGGTGGGGCAGAAATGATGCCCAGAAATGTTTCAYATCAGGCATGCTTTCCTAAAGCAGTCAGTGAGCAAAAGCATCTGAGACATGAGCCAGTGGRAGGAAAAGTTTCTTTCAAACTATAGATCAATTTGAACCCATTTGTCTCCTACCTCTTGTGCAATCTCATTTTGAGAATACAATAGATTACAATAGGTTGAGACTTTTCTCTGGCTTTGAGTCATGTCATTAGGGTCTCCAWGAGATTTATAAAGTCAGAAATCATGAAGGCAAATGACTGCACTGGGACTGCATATAGTATTAGCTACAAGAGGTGTTGATTGTTTGTTTGTGTCTATGCCAAGAGGTGAGCAACATCTTTTGACAGGATTATTAAAACAGACAATTTATCTCAAGGGGTAGTGGGAGGTAAATAATTACTCATAATTTAAAATCTTACTCTAAGTGCCACCTCTTTCTCTGGTTYAAGCTAACCAAGCATGTTATAATTACAGGAGATAATTAACCATTCCTTATTCTATGGAATATTGTTAAAATTTTTGAAGCACAGTAATAATCACAGTCATTAATCATAATTAATTTATTATTAATTTATAATAATAAATAATTATTTTTCATATAAATATGAAACCTGAATCCAAGGAAATAAATTTACTTACAGAAAGTCAGTTGTGAAGACAGGAATGCAAACAGGGTGTGAGCTTCCAGTGTGATATGGGATGTTATACCATGGTGTTTGCAAAAGCATAACTCTGCAAAAGAAAGACATACATTGCTGGCTTGTGAAGATCCTGAAGTACTGCATTTGGTAGTGGAGGCATATTTGTCAAAAGGTAACTTTAAAGAGAAAACAGCAGAAAATAAAAATGTGTTAACAATCAGCATATATTTAGAAATAATAAGAAGAGAAAAATAGTTACAAGAATACAGAGCTAAACCCTAGAAAATTGAGATGAAATTAACAGAGGATTTGATTAACAAGGCTATCCGAAATGATACTTTAAAAGAGTAARTAAGGGAGCAGGCTTCAAAGGAAAAGACTGAAAGCAGATATCACTTAAAATCCTACTTATTCTCAATTAAGAGACCTTTAGAGTGARCCCTACTTATCTAATAAAAGCAGTCTAATAAAGTGTTCCAAAGGTTCTTTACAGGCACAGAGTTGTTGTGTTATTTTTGGTGTTCAGCTTGGGCGTACCATTTTTAAGAGGAAAACTAAAGTCATGCTGGAATCTTCCATTTGAACGCCACTCTCTCACAGCAGCCCCTATATTTGGCATCCTCTTTTGCAGAAACACAATCCTATAACCCTGAGTTTATCAATTTGTAAGGGTTTAGCAGCTGGTTTASCTCTCACACCTGTGAAAGGCTGGATAGCTTGAAAGCCTGACTTAATGAACTGGCTTCACGGCATTGGGTAGCTGTCTGCAAGAGGAAAAAAGGAAGTTTAGGAAAAGATTARGGAAAAAACAGAATTTTGCCTTAAGTACAATATTTATTTATTGGCCCATAAGTGGTGCAGCTGTATTTTCAATGTTTGATGAGAAAAAGCTAAGATAAATATTTCAAGAGGTATGACTCTCATGCCTCCTGCTGTTATTCTGGGCCAGCAACCTAGTTTGAAAGCTTTTTTTTTTTTTTCAGAGGTGAACTTCCTGCAGTGTTTCTGACTCAAATCTATGTACGCACATGGGAAGCATTAGGTTATTTCTAAATCCTAAATATTTGATGTTTTGTGGCAGGTCCTGTAGGACAGTTGAGCACAACAAGAAATCTCTCATAGCTACCTAAAAAACTTCTCCATGTACAGTGGTGTGCCAAGTTTATTCGCAACAAAATCCAAATGCTTGCCAATTTTTGAAATTGTTTCTAAAAATATTTAGTACGTATGTGATCATCCAGCTGAGATTTCTGGAATGATTAATCCAACTAATTTTAGAAGAAATTGCCTTCAGGCCAGCAAGTAAAATGCAAGAAGTAAGCATTAATTAAGATCACATACTCAACTTTAAATAATTAGAAAGAAAATATTGTGGCTCCAAATACAAAATTTATCCATGGTCTCTTTGTCATCCCTTTTAAAAACTATATGAAATTTACATCATGCTTTTAGTACAGGGTGAATAAGCTTGTCATATCTTCCCATTCAATAAAGAGTTGCAAGAGGTAGCCTACTTACCAATGAAGAAAACTGAACGCTTCTTTTCCACATATTTTTTAAAATACATGTGGAGGTCATGGCCCCATTGAAATGTGCAGCTGGAGRAGAGCACAAGTGGGAGGTAAAAACTGCAGCTGGAAGCAATTTCTCCACCATCCGGCCTTGGCCTGGTCAAGGCTGCTTTGGCCCCAAAGCAAAGTGGTCATTTCAAATCATATGTGGAAAAGAGGGTTATTCTGACCACACTTTGCCTTTTGAGAGGTTCTAGAACAACAACCACCTGCTCTGACACGGCATCTCCTAAAGCCTCTGTGGTGCACTGATGGTACTGTTGCAGAGAAATTATTTATTGATGCCGAAGTCATGTAACATTATAAATCTCAGCCCTGTCCTATCAATGTGCCGTTCTTCACATGTTTCAGTCAGGGCTTGGTGAGGGTTGGAATCACCCTTTTTGACCTGAAACCTTCAGAAGGTAAGCTGCTTCAGCCAGAGTGAGGAAGACAGCGACTACCACAAACATTTACAGAGCAATACTTACACTGAGCCTACTGTAATTGTTTAAAGTCCCTGTTTCACCACTGGRAGAGCAGCTCACAGTGTTAGGCCAACACTATCTACCCAAAAAAGACAAAGGCAAATGGGCAGCTTTACAGCTAAACGTTCACAGGAACASGGTATGTGTTTTCCACTTTTAAGCATTCCAGAAATGTTCCAGGATACACACACATCGATTTAGCCATTGCCTTGACTTTTAATAAAAAAAAAAAAACTTCAAAATATTTTCTTAATTCTGTAGGGTAGTTCCAAATTTCAGGGGGTTGGAGACCCAAAAGTAAAGTGCTTTTCTATTAACACAGAGGATGGCGAAAGACCTGAAGGCTGCATTTCAATACCACTGCCTGATATGGGAATGAGAGGYCAACCACTTGCCACAGCTCAGCCATGTCCCAGAAAGCACCTATGGACAGAGGGCAAATTCTCCAGGTAACTTCTGAATTTGAACATCTGGAAAATCATAATGATTTCAGCAGGGAATAACATATTTCAAGACAGAAAGCATTGTCTGTCTTGACATTCTGGATAACACAGACCATCCCATCCCATCCCGTCCCGTCCCGTCCCGTCCCGTCCCGTCCCGTCCCGTCCCGTCTCATTCTCCTTGCACTAGGTGAACTAGTACAGGGTAGGGTGGTTCAGCTCTAAACTAGAATTTGTTATCAAGGCATGAAAACTGACTCTATTCACTAGCTATCAGTTGCTTGGACAAAATCCAACATCAAATACTYGCATTTGAAAATAAACCAGAAAATGTTCCGTTTCCGAGTTGAAAGCCAGGAGGAAGTGGTCAGTAGGTGGCACAAGAAGAGCACAGCACTGCACTGCAGAATGGGAGCTGAGAAGCCAGGGTTGTATCCTCAGCCAGCAATCCTGCCTTTTCTCCCACTGCAATATTTATAATCCCGYTAGCCAGTGATTTAACCAACTGAACCAKTGTGCTGAAGCACACTGAGTGAGGGGCTTAAGTGGAAGCTTTCTCTGAAATGTCACTTACTCCATCCCTGAGTGCAATGTGTACCTTTGACAACCACTAACATCACTRCATCAACTGCTTTACAAGTATTAAACAATATGTAAATACCASTGTACAATAGAATAAAAATCTGACATGCCAGAGTACAATGCTCTGACATTTAGCAGGCYTGTGGTTTGCTAACTTGAAATATTCTTATACTGCAGCCAGAGCATCACAAAGCCTTTTAGAGAAGTGGGAGAACGTAGCCCCATAACAGGTACCTTCTGCTGAGGAAAAGGTTTCATGAACTGTATTTGTGTACCAGCAGCATGTTAAGGAAGAAAATAGTAGAGACACATGTCAGGGCTTGAGGCATCAATTTGTGGTCATCACGATCTGCAGGRGGTCTCTGTCTTTCCAGAGGAATAGCAGCAGCTGCTAGATAAGCACATTGCATAGGGAGGTCAACAGCGAGCATCAGATTGAGCAGTTATATTTAACCTTAGGAACTCTGTGATGACTAAAAGATGTTGCTTGTGTTGGCTGATGCCTTCATTAGCTGTTGCCAASGTTTTTCTTGTAGGCTGGAGTTACAGGAGCACCATCACTGGGTGCAAAATGGCTCAACAGTTCCTCTTTCTTCTGTGCAACTGCACGTCTCTTCCTCTCCACTAAKATTTTAAAGGAAAATGCAGAAAGACACATGTACTGAGTGCCCTGCCTTGTGACTCTGACATGTCATCATTCATTCACAGGAGGAAAATTGAAGGGGTGGTGGTGTCAAAAATGATGTGCATAATTAAGCTTTTCTGAATGTCTCCTCTGCACTCTGGTGCCAGAGGACTGCACGYAAATCACACAGAATGTTATGAAAAAAAAATAATACTGTACTGGAACCAACCAAGTGTAAAAATTACAACTTCCACCCATTCTAAGGTAAAAATACATCGACAAACAGCTAGTTCTAAGCTTAGATGTGTTTGTATTAAAAAAATAAATAAAAGTAAGGAGGACAAACATCAAATACTGAAGAAAACAAGCTATCATCAGCACAAATATACTTGTCATTGTAATGTATTTTCCTTAAACAAGCAAAATTGAATCCCAAGCACATCTCTTATATTATTCTATTTGTCGGTATGGTTCTAAAAAGACAATTATAAGCACTATTAAAGCATAAAATACACCAAAGCCGTCATACCTTTCTCATTTCAGATTTAATTTCTATTTCCAGCCCACACATACCTGCTGTYATATCTCATTTATTGCTGTAAATTATGTGCATCAGCATTTGTGCAAGTAACTGATGACACTGAGATCACAGCTGTGCTGAATTYTAATCAAGAAGTCATTTTTCACCACCTCAAGTCCCCTTCACTCTTATTTCATTCTTCCTCAAGTAAAAGCAGACAGGAAGCCTTATTCTGAGATATAAATTATCAAAGACCACAAATATGCTGGGTTTGTCAAAGCAGCTGAGGCTGGACATGGTGACCCAGGAATCCCTTTCACTCTGATACAGCCATGGTTTCAGCAGAGTTAAGCCTCACATGATGAGTCCTTCTTGATAGAAAGAGATGATGGTGCCCCATTGGAATACCAGAAGGAAGTTGGTGTGGTACATAACCTRGGTCAGCTGCTCCCTGTTTCACCAGCAGTGTTGGCCACCACAGTGTGTGACCAATTCACTCTGACCAGTCTCCAAACGCACAATGTCACAGAACTAAACATAAATTCTTCATGTTTTTCAAAAAGTACTTCTGCACCATCCATTGCTTTCATTTCTGATCAGCTCCAAATGAATAATCTGACATGACTGTTGCTTGGCAAAATGTAATGAGTGCCTCTGGAGTTTCATATCTTGATTTGACAGTGATTTGTGGGTTTGGTTTTAAATCTCTAGGCTGTTTGGGGCTGTCGTGCAGAATGTCATGAATTCCCAGTGTGGATGAGCTACACCTGGGCTTTAACACAACCTTCAGGGGCAAATAATACCTAGTTTCTCATATTCCAACAGGTATTCAAAATACTACATTTAGTCCAGATCAGGATTAATCAAAAGAGCTTTAAAATGAAATTCAAATGCATTTGCTGRGTTTTGCCTATCATTACAATGAGAGCACAAGATTTACCTGCCTATGTCAAGAGCAAAAAATCAACGATGGCCCTTTGGATGACCCTACTGTGAGATTCAAATGGCAAGGAAATCTGAAACCTGGCTGTCTACCACTCTCCAGTTACACTGGTGCATGTGGCAGGGCTTGCTGTCCCAGAGCCCAGCCTTCAGTAGTCTCAGCTGCATGTGGCAAGGGAAAAGCTTCAGGAATCCTKCTGGGTAGGACAGCAGTGTCCTGGCAGCCAGGAGGGTAAACCTGCCATGCATCAGCCACAGCACTGTCAGCCGGGCAAGGGAGGGGATTGTTCTGCTCTGCTCTGACCTGGGGCAGCCTCACCTCGAGTGCTGGGGACGATTTTGGGTGCCACAAGGTAACAAAGATATTAAACTATTAGAGAGCATCCAAAGGAGGGCAATGAAGATGGTGAAGGGCCYTGATGGGAAGCCATATGAGGAGTGTTTGAGGTCACTTGGTCCATTCAGCCTGGAGGACACTGAGGGGAGACCTCACTGCAGTTACAACTTCCTCATGAGGGGAAGAGGAGGGGCAGGCACTGATCTGTTCTCTGTGACTGGACAGTGACAGGACCTGAGCGAATGGCCTGAAGTTGTGTCAGAGATGGTTTAGGTTGTATATCAGGAAAAGTTTTTTTCACTGAGAGACCTGGTTGGTTGCTGGAACAGGTCTCCAGGAAAGTGGTCACAGCACAAAGCCTGAAAGAGTTCAAGAACTGTTAAGATAAATACTTTCTGGCACATTGTATAACCCTTGGGGATGATCCTGTGCAGGGCTGGGAGTTGAACTTGATGATCCCTGTGTAAGGCCTGGAGTTGGACTCTTGTTCTTGTGTGTCCCTTACCACACAGCTTATTCTGTGAAATTCTGTGGTTCTGTGAAATCATTGGAGAAGGGGCCTTTTAGTGGTGTTACAAAAGAGCCTCAGGCAGCAGCGACAGGATTGCGAGTGGCAGTGTGGGAATTACTGTATACAATAGAAGTGAAATCAGAATGTGAGAAATGCTGACCACCCCTACCAGTGTGGCACTGCCATGGACATGCTAAAGCTGCATCGCCCTCAAACACTCCTATTTCCACACAAGACAGTAGTGTGGTTGAGGTTTTGCAGGCCATGATTTTGTGACCGGAGTGCACAGGGGTTTCTTCAGGAATCCCTGATATCTTTGGATCTCTCCTCATTCCAGGGTCCACGCAGCGCAGCGCCTGCAGACTKAGAGATGGGTGAAGTTCACCCCATTCCACAGAGGCTGGAAAAGGCCCCGTTCCTGCTGTGGGCCCCTTCCCGGCCCCAGGAGGGCTGCTCGCCCCCTGCCTCCCCCTGAGCTCGCTCTCCCCTGGGACTGACACCGCGGCTCCTCCACGTCGCAGGAGCTCACGTAGACACCAGGCGCGGACAATCGGGATGAWATTACCTTCATGCATAAAACATGGCATGGCGACAAAGGGACGGCAGGGCCTCGGGGGCCGCCCGGCGCATCCTGCCGGCGGCGCGGAGGTTGGCCGGGGGCTGCCGCAGGTTCGCCCGGCGGGGAGCGGGCCGTGCCCGGTGGCCCCGGGGACGGGCGGGTCCTGGAGCCATGGACCTGTCCCCGTGCCTGCACTGGGTGCGGACGCGGCTGTGGCGCTGCAGGCTCCGGCGGAGGCACTTCTGCAGTAAGTGTCGCGTCTCGTCTCTCCGCGCACCTTCCCAWCCTTATCCCACCCCCTGGCCTTTGCCCTCAGCGCCTGGCACCATCCTGCCGCCATGGAGCCAGAGCTTGTGGCCGGGCTGAGCCCACCTGCCCTGGCCAGGCCCGCGGCCCTGAGCTCGGCTGCTGAGCCCACGGCCATGGCTCTGTGTCACCATCAGCCCTGCGATGTTTGAAAGGGTCCCTTCCTTTTCTGAGCACTTTTCACTTTTCTGAAAGAGTTGTAAGACGGGATGGTTTGTGTGGTGAAAGGAGAAAATGGAAAAACGCACAATAATACCCGCTCCTTTTTTTTTGACCAGCTTCAGGAATCCAAGTTTGATTGAAATGAACATAACCTGATCACAGTGCAGACAACACTCTGAACCTGCCCACTCCTTTGGCTGGTTGGAAGCCGTGCACATCACTGATGTATATATATATATATATATGTGTGTATATATATATATATATGCAATCACATATTTGTATATAAATGCATATATAGCCTTACTGCAAGTGGCTGGGATACAGTATTCGCCATTTCACTATGGTTTTACTCAAGGCAGTTTGCTTGCCTGCCCTGACAGACCATATATATGGAGATCCAGCCACATCTAGCTGATTTATTCAGGCTCCCTTTCAGCTGGCACCTTGGAAAGAAATGCTGCCAGCAGTTCTGCAGAGACCCAGAAAGGGTAATGTWTCTGTGACAACTGAGGAAGCAGAGGGGATTTCTTTGGTTCAGTCAACTGTGGTGTCTAATCACTCCCGAGGAGATGCAGTGCAATCGCTTGGGAAGATGGGCTGGGTTGGCTCGCCAAATGAAGCATCCTCTCCCCCGTCAAGGTGATATATTGTAAAAGGGATCTTGGAATGAGAATGCCATTAGGACTACACTGCAAAAGGATTCATATGATAAAATGAGCATGCTGTCTGTCAACTCTGCATTGAATTCATGTCATTTCAGTACCCTGCTTTAGCCATGGAGATAAACAAGGTCTGTTTGAATTTTTCTAACTCGTAGCATTGTGGCAGAGACATGAAGCTCTCATGTCTACCATCTTAGATATTGTTTTGCCATGAACTCCAGTGTGTCTTTCAGTTGCAGAATATTATTGGTAGATATCAGAAAGACTGATTTTCCTCGTTTTMAGTTGACTGGACACTGTTCGCCGGTTTTCAATGCTTGCATCTTTGTGAGTATTTTAGTCAATTTTCTAGCTGTTAATGAAGTAGAAAAATATAAACAATTTTGTTTCCTGTCTACTTCACCTTTTCTGTATGAAGTTCCCTACTCTTCAAAAATATGTATTTGGCAGATAGTTTGCAAATGTATATGGAAACTTCTTACCACAACATTCACTTTGAGCATTAATAATCTTGTTAATACATGTGTTCCTTACTTGTGCTGTCCCATGAGTTAATAAGAACTAGTGCCAAGTGCACCACTTAGCTGGAGCTCTAAGAATGAGAAATTCGAGARCAGCAGATGCTCTGAATAATTGAAGGAGGTTTCTTTGGTTGACAATAGCGCTGTCTTTGCACATCTCAGAGCCCCTCTTTATAGCTGGCCTCTGCCTCAGGGAAACATTGCAGCACTAAACCAAAAGAAAGGGATAAAGATTTTTTATTTTTATTTCTTAATGAGTCTGAAAAATGCTAATCACTCAGAAGAGTGTTTGTTGGCTTTGTTACTAGAAATAACTTCTGGCATCTTTAATTAGGTTGCTTTAGCCTGCGTCAGTGAAGAAGCACAGCTTTCTATGATCTGTCCTGAGGACAGTCRTGAGGAAGGACTGCTCCTTGCAAATTCCTTGTGTCCAGATTCAGTTTGTGCTCCTTTGCAGCCTTCTGCTGAGGCACTGCAGCAAAACTGCTGCTATTACAGGAGACATGCTAATCTTCTGTTTAAAAATGTGCAGTTTAGTTTCAAACAAAAAAATCTAGTGAGGAAGCTACTGCTGGCTGGGTTTTCTAAGTCTCTCTGAGCACAGGCTGTCATTGTACCTTCTTGTTAAGGCAGCCATTCAGAGAAACAGCCGGGGGACTTTGCAGTCCTTCTGTGCCTGCCCTTGTGGCCTCATTTTACAGCCGAGTGCCTGAAGGAAGCTCCCTGCAGGCACGCGTGCTCATCTCAAAAACACTGCTTTGAACAAAGGCACGTTTTCAAATAGAGAGCAGCAGTTTCCTCATTTTCCTCACTGCCTGGCTGGATGTGGCTGTCCCTCCAACCAAGGGGTAGAACTGCAGCTGGCACCAGAGAAGCCCTCTGAGAGGCTTCTGATATTCACAAAATTAATTCTCTGTTTTCACCTCACAGCAAGGGCTGGTTCCAACAGAGAGACATTGGACAGAGAGTGAAGTTCATGATACTGCTGTTAAATAATGGCACTTGAAATACTGAAATCTGCTTTCCTTCTGGACGATCCTGTGTCCATGCAAATGGAAAAACAWTGCGAAGCTTTCCTGGAGCGAGTCCTCCATTGCATYTCAGTCTCACTGGGCTCTYTGAGGTCTCATACAGGTTGGCCTGYTTTTCCTTTCATTTCCACTGTCCCAACCTCACATATGGTTTATGACCTTGTAGGAGCTTGGGGTCTCCAAGGCTGCAGCCTGGATGCTAGATTTGATTGAAGTTGGCCAGTGGGTTTAAAAATATTAATTATCACAGTACATAATGTTTCCTTAGGAAAACAGGCTAATAGATCCTGCTCATGCCAAGGTTGGAAGCTGAGYTTGGATCATGCTAGCAATAACTGCATGGAGCAAGTCTTCAAACTGTGTTGGGAAGAGTCTGAAAAGCAGCTGTTTGCTGCTACTCCCCAGAATGTACTTGGCTTCTGGCCACCAATGCATCTTAAAGCCCTGGGGATGTGCGGTGAGGTTTCTCTGGGTTTTTCTGAACCTTAGTAGGCGAGATTTGCATAGAAAATATTAAGAGTTTGCACCRAGAGACAGGATTGTATGTCCCTGACACAGAACAGCAAATAGGGAARTTCTGCTGGCTTGTGGCTGAGAGGTGTTTTGGATGGCTTTGGCTGGCTTGGCATCCCAGCCCAATACTCAGACATTGCAAGGTCTCTTGAGTGGTGTCTGCAAATCTGCAGGGTTGGGCCCATCTGTAGCTATTCACATATTGCTGAAAGCATTTGGTAAAAGGCAAAAGCTGGGGAAGCCACAGCAAAAATAATTCGTGACTTGTTAAGAGCCAGAAGCCCAGGTGGGGCTGTGGGACAAGACACAGGGTGTCTGTCCACATGTTCATCCCATCAGCACTGGGCACCTATGACATTGTGGTGATGGCTCTGGGTCTGAGTCTGGGTCTGGTTCTGGTCCTGGTTCTGGTTATGTGTCTGGGTCTGGGTCTGGGTCTGGTTCTGGTTCTGGTTATGTGTCTGGGTCTGGTTCTGGGTCCAGGTCAAGGTCCGTGTCTGGGTCCAGCCCTTGCCAGCACTGACTATTATCAGCACAAACTCATGCTAAAGCTCTGCCAGGTTACTGGGATCCAGCCATAGCATTTACTGTGCAAGGGTGGGTCTAAAAGCTCTATCCCCTGGTGCTAATGTACTTTCACAACCCATAGCATTTAGGGCAAGGAATCCATGGCAAGCTTTAATCAAACCTTGTTAAGTATTCATTGTTAGGCACATTTTCTCCTCACCAGCAAGGTCTACTAAAGTAATGTTGTGAACAGCCCTTTATTATTTCTGATCCAAACTGGCTGTGCAATTTAGACAGGAAAAGGTCTGCTGTGTATTTCAGTTTGTTTCCAAGTGAAAAAAAAATTAATTGGCACCAAAAATCTGAAAAGAGCAAGGAACCAGGAGCAAAAATGTGATCTGTAAAAGAAAAATGGCAAACCACAATTTATGCATGAACTGCATAGCCTCACAATATGAAAACCTACCTTATTTTGTGATACGTGCAATTGGTTTATAGAAAAAAAAMCCCCAACATACATGTCACTGGTGTTAGGGAAAGCAGTTAAGAAATATCATTTATATTCATGAATGGAAATAATCTATAAGCTAATAGATGAATCTGGATTTAAACTACACTTAAATGGCAATAAAAAAGAGCATGCTGTTTATCCTACTCATTCTTTGTAATAATGTAATTTTAAATTATACTTTTATTTTGGAAAGAGAAAAGGASATTTTTTTCCTGCAAAGGAGTAGACTTAATGCAATACCGGATACAAGAGCTGTRCTTTTCTTCTTACCTCAGGGAAATGTTCTTTGGAAAACATAATGTTATGTACCTGGAGGCATGTGCCCCTTGAAGTGCTGTGATATTTGCGTGGGCAAAAAGCCTTTCCACTCASAGGGGTCCTGTCAGGACCAGTGGAGTTTGATGGATTTCAAAACCATCCAAGGCACAGCTCTTTGTCTCCTCAGACCTTTGACGTGTGGAAAGAAGAATATGCAAGTATGACTAATATTCACCCATGGTTGTGAAAAACCTCTTCCCACAGAGCTTTTGTTCATTCTGTGCCTGTGCAATGCTTAGACTCGATCCTTCAGTGACTGAAAAATCATAATGGTGTTCAAGGTACATTTTGAGTAATAATTAAAGTACTGAGAATTTCACATCAATAAGTCTTTCAAAACAACCTCAAGAACATTTGCACTTTTTTTTGTTTTTTGTTTYTTTTAGTATCACCCCTCGACCATTTATTTTTTGGTGCATTTCAGAAAAGGTGTAACTTTTTTGTCATTATCCCTTACAACCAGGGAACCTGAGAGCTTAACGGTGAGTCTGCGACAGATCTGTGGCAGTGCAGCTGTGATGAAAATGTGGTAAATAAGTTTGTATAACATTCAATAATTCATAGGTAAGAATATTAATAATTCTGAGGAAGTGAGTGATAATTGCAATTACCTGAGGGAAACAGACTAAAACATTTTTTACTTAAACCGGCAGCAGTAGTTGTTTTGTTTGTTTGTTTGTTGTTTTTTTAGAAGAGGTCTTTCCCTATACTCTGCCTTATCATTATATGCTTAACATATAAACCCCCCTTCATCCATCCTTCTGAATGCAACAAAACCTTAGCACTTTTCAGCTGAATTACCAGCAAATCTGGTAACTCTCATGCAGAATGGTAGAGGTCTCATACTCAGTGTCAGTAAGAGGTATCGTGCTGGTGCAGTAGCTTTTATTGGGACAGCAYTACTGCTCCTCACTTTCATGCCAGACAAGCTTGCAGGTGTCCTGTGAAGCCTTGTCAAGGATGCCTTGACCTTAGGAGACAACTGCTGAATGAAAGGAAGGTGTTCAATCACCAGCCTTCTCCCAGCACTTATGGAACTCAGGAAGAGTGTCACCTGGTTATAAAACTATGCTTACCAAACACTAGGGGCAGTRAAAGGAAATAACTGTCCAACAGCAAGTGCTTCCATTTTTCTTTGCATTAAAACTGTTGTTCATAAAGTGAGGACTTCACCGTTCTGCTGGATATTTGTAAAACCACAAGCCCTAAATTTCCAGAGCGGGCTGCATTACCTAATGYCTTGCGCTAAATAGCTTTGGTAAAATAAAATCTGTACATAAATCCAAAGGAATTAAATGCCTGAGTGGGTCTAGGGCCAATGTAATTTAAATCCCTCTTAGACTGTACTTAGAGGTGTAGTGGGAGCCATGCACTACACAGGGGAGATGGGAGCTGCCCTGCAGCATCTTTTCCCAAGCAGAGGGCACAGCACAACCTCCAGATCTGAGCATGACACCCTCAGCTCCTGCTCTGAGYACTAAGGGAATGGAGCAATCTGGACTTTCTGTATTGCCATATCACTTCTTTCTTCTTTCCTCCCTGCATGGGCCTAACCTACTCCCAAAACTTTTAGATGGATAAAATTAGTCAAGATAAATCCCTCTTGCAGTGATCTTCTTAAGAGGGTTTCATCACTTTCTTACCAAATAGGTAAGGATTTAGCARTCAGCCGAAAATAATGATGAGCTCTTCCAAAGCTGGTCATTTAAACAGAGTTGTTACAGTGTCCACAGCACAGCACCAGCAACCCTGTGCCAAATATAATGTCTGCTTTTGTTAAGCGTTTTAGCTCTCTTAATCCTTTTGACCAGAGTAAGGAGCAATATATTGGAAAACTAAACTGGAAAGCAAACAGAAAATGATGAGAAAGAACAGGCTGTGCCTGTGCAGAGTGGAGGACATCAGGGCAGGGAAATGCACAGGACACCTACGAGTCTTAAAAGCATTAGTACAGTCACCAGGCATGGAGTGGTCACTACACTGAGCAGCTGATTTGAGAAGTMCAGATAAAAGCATGTAACTTATATTTTAAAATAAGAAAAAGAGCCAAATTTATCACTTGCCACATGTAAACTTAAACCCAAGCAGGATAAATATGTCACTGGTGTAGACCCTGTGGCATGGTGTTTATGATGAAATGGTTTTTAATACCTTGGGGATTATGATCCTGTGCCATAGGTGGAGTTGCATTTCTCAAAGCTTCTGAGTGCTGGTGGCAGCTGTCCAAGAAAGACACTGGATCCTGAAGTCCTCTTTGCAAGTCACCTTCAAAAGCCAGTGTGGGCTGCAGTCGCCCACGGCTGAACTCTTGCACCTCTGCAAGAACTGGGTGTTCCTCTTCAGGAGAATCCAAGTTACAGAAGTATTCATAAAGCATGTATTAAATAATAGAAAACAGCTACTTTCTAAGTGATGGACAGCTGTAGTGATGGGAATTTCACTATGCATCACACAAATTCTGGGAGGAATACAGACCTCCAGTGACATACTACTATCACACTATTAAAATTGAAAAGTACTTTTCACTTTACTTAAAGTTGCCAAATTTTTTGAAGTGAGCTCTTCACTTCTAATTTTCATTTCTGTTATTCTCCAACATATCCAACCAAAAGATGCATTCATGTTTGTGACAAGCAAAGCTCTCCACTTCCAAAAATGTTACACTGCTTGCTCTGATGCTGAAGTCAAATTGCTAGGGTAAATTCTCTGGATGCAAAYTAACATATTTAAATCAATACAGAAATGAAGTTCAAATTTCCAGTTTTGTTTTCAACATACAGATTTTAGAACACCAGGACAAAATTGAAAATAAATATGAAGATATTCCAAGTATCAAGGAAACAGTCTGCAGTAAAATAATAGCAATAATTTTGTCACCGAGTTTGCAAAACTGCTTAATAGGASTATCTGTTAAGTACTTTTGCATAAGATGAACAGTCATATAATGTTTTCACACAACCATGCTTCAGTGAAACTAGGCCCTTTTTTAATATAAAATGTGAGATWAAATTTAACCCTTATATTAAAACAGCATCTGTTGCATTCACCAAATCTCAACTGAGTAGCAGATAGGCCCACAGTTAGGGAGCAGAGCTCTGCAATGCAGAAGTGGCTCCCTTTCCCACCCTGATCATCCACAGAGTGCAAGAAGTTTGRCCTCTCCCAGCAGCAGAAAACACAGACAGGGACCTCAGAGTCTGGCCAGGTCAGAGGAATCATCTTATGGAAAATATGGAAGATAAAGTAACTCCCACAACCAGCTTTACCCTACTTACCCTTTCTATTTAAAACCTGTATTGAAGGGAGTTCAGTATCTGAGAGGTTTTAGTTTTGGGGAAGGGGTGGGCTGATGCATAATTTAATCATTTCTGGTTTGGAGCGGCAGTACAAAGCCAGGCTTTCGCACCAAGTTCTTAAAATCTAACCCAAAAATGTCAAATCACCTTGAAGCAGAAAAAAATAAAGTTCTAAGAAGAATGTAGACAGAGCAATTCAGTTTGCCTATAATTGCTTATATTTCCTTTGCTTTTCTAGTGCAAGAGTGCTGGATAAATCCAGTGTAATTTAAAACTTAACTAATTAATATTTTACCTACACATGCATATGGGGGTATTTTAATATGCTCAGATGCTCTTTAGAAATACTGAAGCATTGGATTAAGTTTTTCAGCTGGAATTGAGAAACTACCACATTTTATTATAGAATAATAGAATATCCTGMGTTGGAAGGGACCCGCAAGGATGAGTCCAACTKCTGTCCCTGCAGATGACAACCCYAAGGRTYACACCATGTGCCTGAGGGCATTGTTCRAACACTTCTTTARCTCTGTCAGGCTTGGKGCTGTGACCACTTCCCTGAGGAGCTGTTCCAGTGCCTGACCACCCTCTGGTTCARTCATGGAATGGTTTGAGTTGGAARGGACCTAGTTTCAAACCCCACTGCCATCTTCTTGATGATAAGGGTTAGCTGATGATATCTCTGTAATGRAAACTGTCATTCTATTAGTCCTTTTTACAGACATGAGGTACGCCCACAGTTCTTGAGTGAACTATTTATTGCTCATTAACACTGTGCTGTGGTGGTAAGCTTGATTAAGCCATTTCCGATTGCCCTTTGTACACTCTCATGAGCTGGTGTGACTGCTAACAGGGCCTGCCTTGGGGGCTTGACTCAGGCACTTTCATGGTGCTTCCTATGCATCTGTACTGTGAAAAATATTTAAATTATTGCTACTCCAAGAAGACAGTTACCTGATGAATATTGAGAAGTCCACTGCCTTGGCCCCCAGCAGCAAGGACCTAAAGGAGAATCACAGAAAAATCTCTTTTCTGTGCAATATRCAGGTGGGATACAGAGCTAATCAGCCCAGCCCAGCTAGCTTGGGCTCTCTGACATGTAGCCTGAAAGATGTAAGTTGTCAGGGGATAAAGGATAAGGAGAAAAGCATAAAAGCATCACAGCATTTTGCCAGGTAGTGGACSCCCCTGCACAGTGGCTAACAGCCACAGAGAAAGGCAGCAAATATGCAGGTATGCAGGAATTTCCACAGGACGTGTTTAGTTCACAGTCCAAAGTGATCCTGTGAGCATGCCATGCTGTACTTCACTCCTGATGGGCCAGCCGGTGGAAGARAAGGATGGACTTCTCTAGGGGGTGCCATGCCTTGCACCAAACTGAAATGCTTTCTGCTTAGGTCATTTGCTTGGAAACATTTTTAGGTGCATACAAAGTTATATTCTCCCCTCCTCATGATGCATTTCTGTGGGGCAGGRAAGAGAGGACAGGGAATGTCAGTATTGACGCTGCCTCTTGCAGCTCATAGCTTGGGCAGATGTTGCTTGGTTACACTGTCAGAATAATTTTCACCGTTTGCATTACAGTCACAAGGGCAAGAGATWTTGAATACATATATAAATCAGAGCTGGGATTGCAGAAAACAAGTTGATAAATTTTCAAACAAACAAATGCCTATAAAACTGAGTCCCAGCCAGCCTGACTACACCCCAACCATGACATCTGAAGAGACACTTGTGGCTTGTTTAGTGAAATTTTCCACAGTTACAGGTCTCAATGGCACAGCTTGCCTCTTACAATACAGCTGAGCTGGTCAACGCCAGCCACCACTGGAAGCTGTGAAGAGAAATTACATTAGTAGATTTAGACCCTCAAGAGATGTCAAAATACCAAAATCCCTTTGCAAATATCAGCAGAAGGTACCTACATAGCTGTGATGAGCATGAGTTTACATGCTTTCCCTTACTAATCCAGGCTGGTCCCACCAAGCTTGTGATGTGTATTTAATGCCAGGTTGGGTTATCAGGAAGGACAAAGGTTGTTCTCTCTCTCAAACTGGATACTGGGATGTGTTCTGCTTGCCCTGCTGAGCCCYCAGTTGCATAGCTATCCCTGTAGACATCTGTGTGTGAAATCCATGCCACCCCCACTGCCCTGGCTCAGGACAGGGGCCCAGGGAAGCCTAAGAGCTTCCAAAGAGCTGTAAGTTCATCAGGAAGAGMTTTACTTCAGGGCAGGAGAGAGCAGTGATCCTTCTCCCATGGAGTGATTGTCTCCTTCACAACTGCTGCCTTCCTCTTCTGTCATCATCCCATCAATATTTCACGTGAGTACTCTGGAAGCTCAGTGATGTGGTTATTTCTGAAACCCATGGTTATTTCTAAAACTATGAACTATGTTCAGACATTATCCAGCCAAAGGAAGGGCACAAAAAGCACTTCCCTTTGCAGCAGGTCTGCGTGGCTTCTGAAGTTGGAGTGGGAATCTGCCTGAGTCAAGTCTGAMGGATCAAACTCTTAGAAGTAGCCCCTCTTCTTTTGGTATCTCATAATGTATGTCTTCAGTGCAGATATCACCTGTCCCCAAACTCCAGATGGGTGGCAGAAATATCAGCCCACATTATTTACATTTTTGACATTGATTGGCAAAGTAAGGGTAGCTTCAATTTAAGTAAAGCATTGGTAAGGTACATTCCCTTGGTTTGGTTTGCAAACCCTGCAATAAATCACAATGATACAGGAAACTAACCTGATGACCTGAAACAAATGCACTACAGTGTTTTTTTCTACCCTTTCTAATAGTCATTAACACCAGGTTTGTTACACCTCATCATTATTAAGAAGAACACAGTCACATATTATTTGTGAGTCAGATCAGTCATTTGAGATCAGTCATTACTGCTGACATTAAAGTTATCACTATTTAAAAGATAGATTTAAATAAAATGCTTTGGTCCTTGTGGCGTCTTAAACCTGTTGCAGTCAACTTGGTATATTAAAATGATGGGAATTTAGGTTCTATTGTTATAGTGCTATTTGTATTTAAATTTTTTCCATTCAAATACCCATCAACAGAAGTTCTAAAGAGGTCAGAGGGAGGTTTGGTAAACTAAAATCAATCATTTCCATGGTGCTACCCTGCTGAATTAATCAATTAGAAGTGTTTTCAAGGATCTTTTGTGCTTCTTCCAGCACTTGTGTATTGCTACACTATATATTCAGAGAGTCATGCTGCATGAATTAGCTTTTGTGGAGGATATGCCTTTCTTTACTTCTTAAAAAAAAAAGATTATTTAATTGGTTGCAGAAAAACAGTCTTGTTCAGTGACTGCTTCCCTGGGTATGTGGTCAAAGGTGTGTCTATATGAAGGCTCTAGGCAAAGAAAATTCATACCAACAGGATTATAGATTATACTTTCTTATAATACATATAATACAAACATAAGAATGTCTATATCTTTTAACATACAAAGAAGATTTTTAAAACTAAGGAAAGWGAGGAATGTGAGATCACTTGAAGCTGATGATTTGTCTAATTGCATTTAAACTCTAAGACAAGGGACTGTCTGTGATCTCGCCCTCCATCTTTAAAWGACCTGATGTCCTTCACCATACATCAGAAGCTACACAGTTCTCTCTCACATGCACATTGAACTAAGCCCTGCAAAAATTATTAGTGGAGTATTCTCTGTTCTGGAACTATGGCTGAAGATCATAATCTTGTTTATTTGGCACAGAGAAATATGGGCATTACCTTTGTACTATGACACAATTACTTTGGCATTGCCTTAATTAGCTACCATAATTGCTAATTAAAATGAAAACAAGGTACTTCGTGGCTCAGGTATTTTCATTAAATATAATTTACTTAAAAAAAAAACAAAAAAAAACGAACAGTGGCAAAACCAGATTTCAAGGCTCTTCTAAGCCTAAGTATTTTCCAGCACAGGCTCAATGTGTGCATATGACAGTAACGAGAGCAAGGTGGCCGTGCTGTGTGTACATCGAGGACTGGCAGACATCTCCAATGGGAAGAAGGGCATCTGGGAGGTGTTGTGCCTCCTCCTGGAGAGGAATAGGAGAGTTGCCCTTCTTCACAGCCCTGAAGAACCCCACTGCTGGCATTGCTCTCTACTCTGATTTTTCATTTCTTTTGCAGTTTTTGCTGTTGCTGAAAAGCAGAAGCTTAAAACCCTCTTGCTGTGGTGGCAGATGGGATTTGGGGGGCATTTATTCCTTCAAGGCAAAAATGTGTGTCCAGCTTATGATTTCATTTGTGTGGAAATGTTACAGTGTGGCTGGGGCAGAGATACTGAGTTGTTTATTCCAGACGTCTCTAATCAAGTGCTCCACAGAAAGTGCCAAAAATGAGGCCATTTTTTTATCTCTGTTACTTCATGGGARCAGTCACATAGAAACAGTATGACTGAAGAGAAATATGCAGGTTGKTATTGCAAGTATCCAATTGGAAGCAGGATAAGGCTCAATAAATGCAAATCAATTGCATGCATGATAAACCTGTATGTGCTGCTAAATCCACTTGAATTACKGACACAATACAGAGCAAGTCTGGTGGTCACGGCTCTTTGGTGGCACATTTTTGCTACAGCAAACAATCAGGGGATTGAGTGATCCATGCTCCCTGCCCTGTGAGATAAACCTGCCACCTTTTCCTTYCAGTCCCTGTGAGTCCCACTAGAGACTGTGACTGCTTATTTTCCCCACTGATGGACTTGCAATTGGTTCATGAAAGATGGGGCACAAAATCCTAAAATCTCCCAAAGGAGTGTTTCCCCCTTTGATGGAGAAGAGAATAAGGTACTCTAGGGACTTTCAGTGTCATACATCTGCTGCTCAGCTACCTCCAGATTACATATAATTAGGTACAATTTGTCCAGCATTTATGTCTTTGAATGTGAAAGAACCCGAAACAAACAAACCACCCTTGAAGCTGAGGGAGAGTGGTGTAATTCTGCCATCCTTGGTTTAGATGAGGCCATAAAAGGACTGAGGAATAAAACATCCTGCTCTGTCTGCCGAASGTTAAACTTGCTGTTGCTCCTTAGCAACAATCACAGTCGACCCCTTTGAGGGAGCCTGTGTTTCAAGCCCACTGACAGGGGATCCAGCTCTTTTCTAGGATAAGCTAAAYGGTGCTAGTTCTGTCCAGTCTGTTATTGCCAAGGTTTCTGCACTCTGTTGGGTGTATCTACTGTGCCGCTACCTGAAATAAGAGTTTTAATGTAAAAATCATTGTCAAAACTCACATAGACTCTTCTTTCAGCTGTAGGTCACCAAAGTTTGGCTCCTACAGAGACCACTTTCATCACAGGCTCACCCCCACTGGGCTCAATTCTTATGCCCACCTCCTCACAGATAATGTGACCTCCTCCCTACTAATTGAGAGAGACAAGTTTGTTTCTGTGAGTCTCTTCCCAAGCCATTACATAGGGTCTAGAGAAAGATGTTTGGGGAAAACAAGAGGACGAGCCATCAGCMGCCTTACAAAAATAAGCCTCCAAGCTGCTCTGCCCAAGGTGAACCAATTCCAGCTCCCTTTCCTGACTCTGCAGTGAAAAAAAWTCCTGCCGTGTTTCCAATGCATTCCAAGTTGCTTGCTATAAGAAAGGCAGTTGTCTGTCATCACAATGGGATTGCTAATAATATTTGTACATTACTCTWATACAAATCATAATGTGACTAGTTTTGTCCCTAAGCGTTATACAGCTTAATTTAGATGGAAAAATTAACACAATTACCAACTGAAGCCAAAAAAGCCATGCTGGGATGCTGCAGCACATAAAATTAAAGTGCAAGATAGGCTACATGAATATATTTTTGTTCAGATAATGTGTCAGCCTATAAGCAAGGCATTTGTCATCTTGTGTAAGATGTTCTTTTGAGAGTTGTAATTTTTGTAAGAGCAGCTCCAACAGAGCAGAAGCATGGCTGCTGCTGGTAGCTGCATTGTGGATRCCCTGCTGCTGGCCCTGTACCMGTGCAGGCAGCCAGGTATCTACTCWCTGCCCMGAAACACTCATTTYCAGAAGGCAGAAAAKGATAAAAAGCATGAGGGAAGCAAAGMRGAGCACTGAACARCAYTGGGGTTCAGGAAAGGGTTGCTGATCTCCCATTAGCACTGCCCTGATCCTGTACAGGGAAGAGTTTTTCACGCAGGTGGAAAGAAAATACACTGAAATATGCAGCTGGAGTTATCCACGCTGGTTTTTCTCCTAAATTGACACATTTGTTCAGTTTGTACCTCCTTATTCCTATGGTCAAGGTTAGGCGTGATGTAGAGGAAGCTGACTTTGGTGTCATTACCTTCAGTTCCTGATTTCATGGTAATTAGCCACAATAGTTTAATGCAAGTCCCGTCTTTTTCTGTCATAATTTTACCACTGATATTCCTTTGTTAAATACACAGAGAAGCTATAAATGGAGATGTCGATAGAAATGATTTCTTTAGTTTGCTTCAGTGAGCCTAAGTGCCCGTGACACTCATTAACACCCAGCGTTTACAAGACAAAGCTTCTGGCACCATGCAGCGTGGTATGTAAACACCTATAGCTATCATCCAGAAGCACTCAAAGTATTTTGGACATGTTGCTAATTAAAGCCTAGAGCCACAAGAGGATTTAGGTGGGACCAGCATTCCTGACAATTGTAAATGTTGAATAACAAAGTAGCGCAGCTGCTTTGTGCATGTGCCATAGGAACATGCTGTGGAGTGTGTTCAAACTCCCACAATCCACCCGGAATACCCAGCTGCTCGGGGAAATTGTTCTGTAGCTTAGGTTTTCCTGATTGAGCTCCGTTATAGGGCTCTGTGGGAATAGATGGATGCTGGTGTCAACAGCAGGGTGGACAGAACTACCACAAAGCCCATATAAATGACTTTATCCAGTGAGGTGGGGATACCAGGCTGCTGCACTGAAAATGGTGTCATGTCTGAGAAGCGCTGAGATACCCAGTAGCCTCTCTGGAAGTCAGCAGTGAAACTTCATGGGGGTGTGCTTATCGGTGAAAATATTGATGTGTATGACCCTTTAGAAGCTTTGGCTAGTCTGARTCTCCATGCTGCTGATGGACTGAGGAGGGCAGGTTCCACCAAAGTTGCACTGTAGGTCAACAGGCTTTGTTCTTTTTTGTTTGGATTTGGTGTTAAAGTTTTTTAGCCTTTCCTTTATGCACAAGCACAAAGGACAACACAAGAAAGCAGGTGAAATTCTAATTTCACAACACTTTGAGATTTTTGTAACAGATTTTCACTGCACTTCACTCACTTTCTTTTCATGTGCCTAAATGTACGGTTGTAACAACTCTCTTGCAACTGAAAATAATCCTTCCTCTTTGTTCCCTCTGCCACTTCATTAGCATTGCAACAGTAGTCATGAGGGATTCAGGACTGGTAAAGTTAACTTTGGAGCCTCTTTTGCTTTGGAGTATGACATAAAGACAGTATAATTGGTAACCTAGTGTATTATCTAGTGACCTACTAGTCATTAGATTAACAATGGCTAAAAGACAGTATTGARGTGTTGAAAATAAGCCCAAATGTTTGGTTTGGATTGGAAGGCTTCCTGCTGTGTATCTGTGAGTAGTTTAGCTGCTGACGTTCGGTATTTAGCAATAGGAATACTTAAAGAGGAGAACCTGGAAAAGCCACGAATCCACAGCGTGTTACTGATATCTGTGGGAGGACCGGATGCCAGACACCAAGTACTAACTTTGTCATTCTGTCTAATTATATAAACTGTATAATGGAGGGGTCAGGTATATAACCCAGCTCTTCTTAATTTCAGCATCTTCCAAGTCTGTTCTCTCAGTGTGAGGTAGCTGCTCTCTCTGACATAAGACTCCTCACAGGAGAAAAGGACACATACTCACTCCCACATTAAAACTGCTCAGAGCTAATAATGATGCTAGTTAATAAATTCAAGGTAAGAAATTAGTAGTTGCAGTGAGACAGGACTGAAGGGGACCTTATCTTGACTTCAGATATAGCTGGAAATGCAAAAAAATTCGTTTTGGACACAGAAGCTCTTCTTCAGGCTGAAAGCAGGAGACTAACCTCAAGTTGTGTACCGGAAGTTGACTAATATTGCAGAGTTTATCCTAACAACACTAATCCTTTAGGTATCTGAAGAGAAGAGCATGGCTTGAAACCATGGAGTATTGGGGAATGCTAGACAGAAAAATGGTGATTAAATCATTAGCCTCTATCATACAGACAAGAAATAGGTAGCTATCACATTAAGGGATTAACTGGGATCAGACATGGGAGAATTATTGTGTGCTATGAAATAAAATTCTCAGTTGCATTTATTATTTTTTAGTAATAGTAGATTTATGAGTTCTACTTCCCACTCTAGTATTTGGAAATAATTTGTGAACCTACATTCGGGKTTTTTTATGTGTAGGATTTGTCATGACATGCATCAAGAAAGTCCCCACGGGATGAAAACAGAACCCAGATGCAGAGAGTGCTGATATTGCAGTGTTGRAAAGAATAGCACACCAGCTTCCTGCTGTGCCCTGGGCAGACACATGGCCTTTGGGACATTTTTCTATTTTAGKTGATGTGGTGGGCACTCATGAGTGAGGAACTGATAGTGCTATTTTAGCACCCTGGTTTCAAGAAAAATTCAGCCCACAAAGCAAGGACAGTTCCTGCTTCAGCTGCGTCTTAGACTTCAGCCTCAAATATCCTCAACCCCAAAACTATCACAACTGGTCATTATAACAAAATTCTCCTTTCTGTCACTTTGAGAACCTGTAGCCAGTGAAAGGTGTGTGTTAAGCTAATGAGATTGACCAGAAATGAAGAACATTGAGAATTTACATGAAAGGGGAGGGAAGCCTGTTAAACTAGTTACATCCCATAGAAACCATCACTGGCTGCAGCAGACTTGAAGATGAGTTTTTCTAGTTGACCACAACTGGGTATTTGTAAACATGGGTTTTTCTGTTTGATGGGTTCAAAGAGGAAAATGGTGGCAAAGGATGGAATGCCTACAAATGYTTTTTCCAAGTATTACTTCTACCCCATCTATCTTTAAGCAGTGGGATGATTTCCTTTTTCCCCACCTTTTTTTTCCTTTTTTTTTTCTTTAAAGAGGGTGTTGCCAAGGGGTATGCTATGACAGCAGCATCCTGCAGTATGTTATTTGCTTCCTTCCTAATCAAAATATTATGGAGTTGTTATTGCATATCCCTGCTGTAATTTTGGAAATGTAATCCCCAGCATTTGGGGGATCACACTCCTCCCTGCCATGTAAACTTCCTAAGTGGATTGTCTGCCAAGTTTTCAAGTGTTCCAATTTGAAGCTATTTTGATCTTATCTCTGTTGTGTTTCCGTAGTGCATTCTACCATTAAAGATTCTTTATCACAGTCAGAAATTATATACAATTACACTCGTGATCTGTGAACACAGGCCGTGTGGTCCAGAGTGCTCTCATTAACGAAGACTGAGCAGAAAGTTACCTGGGCTAGTCCAGAAACTCAGAGGAGAGGCACAGATTTTGTAGCTCCAGTTTGAACTGCTGGAATCTGACTCCCCTAACTTTAATATACCACACATTACACATAAAGATGACCCCTCTAACTTTATCTGGTTTGGAGTATAAATCTTAATAAAGAATCTTAGAATTCTCTTGTCTAAAAGCTGCAAAGCTCTGCCAAGAGAGCCAAGCTGACACAGGAATAAAAAAGAGTTTTGAATTATGACTAGCATCCCTAAATGATGCAATAACACAAATAGGTAATAAATGTCCTTTCCCAATTCCTGAAAGCTCTCTGTAGGGATGGGGTGTCCTGAGGGAGTTCCCCCAGCAGCTGCTTTTCAATGCTTGCTGAAATGCCTGCCGTGTGTAGTAAGGGCGTCAGTGGTTTGAGTTCYCTTCACACAGACTTTGCCTTCAGTCCTCAGCTGTGCTGCTGAAGATGCCTCCCCTCGGCGCCTGCCAGCCACACGGCTTGGAAACACTCGCAGCAGCTCCGGCACAGCTGCGCTGCCTTTGCTCCTGGCACACAGATTCATGCAAAGATGGAGAACATCATGTAACAGCCCAAATCTTTATGCTGATCCTGGGRCTCTTCTTCCTTAATGGGGAAGAGCTTGGTGTACTTCAGGATGATTACATAGTTGATTTTTTTTCAACACCTTTTCTTAACTGCTTGCTGTTTTTCCCTCTTTCTTGGACACCCAGGAGCTCGCAGCGGAGCATTGCATGGCAGTGGAAGGCACATTCATCCTGGTGAGACTCAGGCATTGTAATCCAKGGATTCATTTGCACTCACACACTCAGAGACTTATTTCCACAGCCTGAGTTAAATGGAGGGTCTGGCATGCAGGATAGGAAGCGCACCTGCCAGTATGACTCTTTGGAAACATCCATGCATATTTTGGGTCCATGAAACACTTCACACCCCAAAATKATGCATTATGCACAAAGGCCACTTGCGTAGATATGTTGAGGTAGGTGGGGGTAGAGAGTATATCTGGCTTTGGGAGAAGAGCTTTGCCAACTCTGACCATTCCATGGAACAGGCAGGAATGTGAGGTGCTAAGGTTGCAGACAAAAGCAGAGATTAAACCCAGAAGGCCCAAATACCCACCTTCAAAGCAGCTGAGCTTGCTGCTCCAGGGCACTCATGACACTGCCTTGTCAAGGTGAGCACTGCGTGATCCACTAGTGAGAGTGAGAGGCTGAAGAAAATATTCCAACACAGCAGGACATCAGCAGCTCTGCCATACCACATGCTGGGAAGGAGTAACGATTCACATCTCCCACACAAACTGAGCTTCACACCCTCRTGAAGCAAGCCAGCAGAAGTGGGTCCTAAGAGTCATTCTGAGTCCTACCTCTTATTGCCATGCAGAAACAGTTTTCAAAAAGCTTTAAGAAACATTTTACTTCTGCCAAAATCTTGATAATACACAGAAAAACCCTGTGTCAAAAACTCCATGTGATACTGGTAAGACAAGTAAAACATTCATTTATGAGAGCTTTTCTCCCCTGGGAGCTGCTAGGGTTGCTGGAACATACTTTGCAATCTTGGATGAGCATTCCCTGGTTTATACCCTGTCCTCCCTGGGATTACAAATCGCTTGCAAACCAGCACTCTCCTGCTGGGACAGTCACGCAAATAAACAACTCAGTGTTATTTTATGACTCCCCTTGATTTTCTCAGTGAGACATTTCTAAGCAGCAAATAGCCAAAGCAATACCACATAGCATCATCTTTCTGCGCTTACTTGGAGAGCTCTAGCACTTGCAGCTGGGCACTGTACATCCTTGAATGTGGGCTGGCTTACGTATGAACCTCCCAGTCTTCCATTTTCTTTATTGCTAGTTTTAGTAAGCCTTTACTTATGTAAAGTATTTTCTTTTCTTATGAAAGCCACCAGGAACAGCTGACTCATGATGTTATTCAGCTGAATTAACCCATTCCCCACCACAAATGGCATGTGTTCTGCCACTCTGTGTCATGTACAAAGAGTTTTACAACCAAAGGTGACTCAAAACTGCTTCATCCAGACATGTTTGCTCTCTGCCTTGCCCTGTACCTCCCAGCTGCTTGTGTGCTTGTTACATCTCATGTACAGCGTGATATCAGATGTTTGCTATCATGAGTGGYCAGCTACAAGCAGAGCTGAACCAGTGCCAAACACAGAGGCTGCAGCAACACTTAAGCATCCCAAACTTCCCTTCCTGGCAGCAACAAGYATCAGGTGTGGTTCATTTGGGTTTTTTTTTTTTTTTGTGCAGCGCCAGCTGTGAGGTCAGGACAGGACAACGTGGGAGGAGCACTCGGCAGGGCACAGAGGGGCATTGGGGACAGGGAGAAAACCACTTGTGTGGTGCCGGACAGCACTCGGCTGGGAGACTGGAAGCAGCWGTGCCTTGATGAAATCAAGGGGGCTGCTCACACATGGCAGCCACCCTGCTGCCTACCTGGTTGGGGTCCCAGAGCCAGCCAGCCTGCAGCAAACCCGTCTGACCAACATGTCACATCCATGCCTTGGCACAAGCCCAGCAGTCTTTGCTTTGCAGCCCATTTCTATTGTAAAGCTGAGGGTGTGATGTGAAACCACAACATTCATTTAACTTCAGAAAGGAGATGTCATACTCAAAACCATAATTCTTTTGGACAAGTGCACATTTTTGTTTCCTGAATCCGTCTTTGCTCTTGTGTTCTCCCTTTGACAAATGACTGTCAACAAAATTCATGGGGAAGGCTTGACATTGTTGCAAGGAAGGGCTTGCTACACATCTTGCTCAAGAAAAATAAGGAAAAAAGATCCCTGATCAATATATTTCCTTTAAAATGTACATAAATTCAGCTTATTTGCTGAAGGTAAATAATGTTGCATTGATGTTTAGTCTTAAACTSCAGCAGAGCAGAGCTGGCTTAGATTTTAGGCAACATTTTTAAGAGTAGAGACCACAGACAGTGAGACAGGCTGCTGAGAAAGGCTGAGATCCTTATCACCCAAGGTTTTAGGGAAAAATTTAGTCAACACCAATCTAGAGTGGTCTTGTATTGAGGCAGAAGAAGTAGCTTCTGCAGGTTTAAGAGTAACATCTTTAGATGGAGAATTGGGTGGAGAGAAACATAGTGAAGTTTAGCAAGGGCAAGTGTAGGGTCCTGCACCTTGGGAGGAATAGCTCCAAGTACCAGCACAGGCTGGGGACTGACCTGCTGGAGAGCACGTCTGTGGAGAAGGACCTAGGAGTCCTGGTGGGTGACAACTTGACTATGAGCTGACAGTGTCCTTGTGGCCAGGAGGGCCCATAGTATCCTGGRATGCATTGGGAAGAATGTGGCCAGCAGGTTAAAGGAGGTGATCCGCCCCCTCAACTCAGCCCTAGTGAGGCCACATCCGGAATACTGTGATCAGTTATGGACTCCTCGGTAAAAGAAGGACAAGCTGCTACCAGAGATGGTCCAGTGGAGGCCACAAAGATGATTTGGGTCTGGAGTATCTCCTGTGAGGAGAGACTGAGGGAGCTGGGCCTGTTTAGTCTGGAGAAGACTCAAGAGGGGATCTCATTAATGGGTGTAAACATCTCAAAGGTGGGTGCCAAGATGACAGTGCCAGTGGTGCCCAGTGACAGGACGAGGAGCAATGGCCATAAACTAAAACACAAGAAGTTTAACCTCAACACTTTACATTGAGGGTTGCAGAACACTGGAAGAACTTATTTACATTGAGGGTGGCAGAACACTGGAACAGGCTGCCCTGGGAGGTTGCGGAGTCTCCCTTTGTGGAGACATTCCAAACCCACCTGGACACGTTCGTGTGTCAATTGTTACAGGTGACGCTCCCTTGGCAGGCACGTTGCAGTACATGATCTCCAGAGGTCCCTTTCAACCCTAACAATTCTGTGATTTTSTGATTCTGTGTCTTCCAGCCCTATTTGAATTTTCTAGGCTTTTAGGTTTTTCCTTTGTACCTCTGTCCTTAACTGATGTCCACATTCAGCGTGGGGTAGGAGCCAGCAACAGCTYCCAGAATGGTGCCAAGGTGGGAGATGGATGCCATGCGGGAAACAGGAGGAGCCAGGAAGGGAATTTCCAGGTGCTCACCTCCTCCCTGAGCTGCAGGAATGGTGATGGGGRCAGAAACACCATCTCCTGCTCAGGAGGTGTGGCTGCTTCAGGCCACACACCACAGCCAGGACCCCATCCCCATCAGCACGSAATGAGGTCTTTACCACCTGGCTGTGCTGCTTCTACAATCAGGCTGTTGTTCTGCTGAAAGAAAAACAAACAAAAATACCAAAGTTTTAAGTTATTCTATGAATGAGATGATCAGCTTTTAGAGCACTTTATTTTCCAGAATTGCCAAAAATCTGCTGAGAAGAAAAGTTGCTGAGGGTTTATTTTGTGATGAGAGGGCACACGATGTAGAACACACCCTGGRATTTGCATAAGGCTGCAGTATTTATTTTATTGTGTCATCTTGAAACATTTTTCCTGCTCTTTAAAGACTGATTTACTGTTAGGAGGAGTAAAGTGTTTTCCATGTGGCAGAGAACTTGTTGTCAGGCAGTGACCTCCTGGCAATTGCACCTCAATTTTGGCCCYAAAAGGACATTTTGCCAGGTAGCTTCACCAAGAAATCACTCTYCTCCAGTCACAGCCACAGATTTGTCTGATGACTGTGGGTAAACCTTTTCCTGGTCTGCGCCTGAGCTTTCTCAAATATTCCCRAGAAGGTTGTGTGGCTGCTGAGTGTTTGCTGGTGAGATGGGCCCTACCAGTTCCACACATGACCRCAGTTTTCAGAACAAGAGGAAGCTATGACTGATGGTCATTTCTGCCTCTGCTGGTAAGTTGCTTAACTTCACTGCAATGGTACAAAGTGTCTTTTCAGAAAGTTATTTGTGATCTTTTCCAAGAAAGAGGTTTTCACCTTTTCATGTAGGGTTTCAGCATCTCTTTCTGTCAGGAGGTGTCCCTCTCAGGCCTCCTACACAGCTGCTGAGGCTCACCTGGGCCATGCTTAGCTGATGCTACACAATCAGTTCTCCAAACTCCTTCCTACTTTGTCCCTTTTCTCTTCCTTCTCTCCTTCAGCGGAAAAACCTGGCAAAGATGTACCCAGATATAGCTGCAGTACCTAGGGGTCTTTCTCACTCTGTTTCTTTCTCACTCTGCAGTTCTATAACTCCATGACTTATTTACAAATTATACATTTATTTCCTGAAAGCCATGTTTCCAGCCCATAACCAGATTAAGTGATTGCATAGCCAGTACAAGCTGGTGTTTGRTTAACAGTGATTTCATTGGATTTGTGTTTGCTCTCCAGCATAGTATATTTGYGTTAGTTAAACTTGACCTTTTTAAAAGAAAAAGTATGTCTTCTATACTTAGGTGAGTTTATTAACTGTGTACCAAATGTTGTAAACTCTGTATTCCCACCATGGGCATTTGGAGGGTTCTATCTTCTTTCTTTGTTTGTTTGTATCCTTTCAAAGGGTAGCAACTGAAAATTTGTTTTCAGAGCTCAATTCCTGACAATTTGTTAGCTGGAGAGGGAATTTCCATCGGCAAAGTTGTGTGCAGAAAGCTATACCACAATATTTTTATTTCTCATACAGTTTGCAGTTTCACTCCTTTTAGTAGTGCTAATTCCCAGGCATCAATTCCCAATTTCTCTGGGGTGATTAAAGAGACACAGATCCCAACTGCTTCTGCTGTCCTTCTTCCCTTCTCACCATATCGAAAGCCACAAAAGGAAAAGCTGTTTCCCCACCCACCTTCAGTCTGTTGGCAGCCACRAGGCTGTTCCGTACCCAGTGCCTGTGGATGCTGCAGTCGAGGGTGTGATGCTGTAGCTTTCCAGGAGCTGCTCTGGATGCAGCTGAGATGGGTGTAGCACCATCTTCTGTGACCCTTGGCAGCCTCGCCTGCTCCTCGCTGCTGTAGGCTGTGAGRCTTCACATGGTGGCTGTCTCAGCTGTCACCACTGCTGGACTGCCCTGAGGAATGTCACCRGGACCTTGTTGAAAGCCTCTGGCTGAGGGATTTGTTTGCTGTCTGCAGTCTGCACAGTGTCTGCAAGTGCCAGGATGGGCTTGTGGCAAAAGCTGAGTGTGGGAGACTCAAACTTCTTCCTAATCCTCTGGAAATGCCAGGAGGCCAGCGCAAAACCAAAATGCTGACAACTGTGTGCATGGTGCATTACTCTTGGTGGGATTAGTGTTTGCTTGAGTCTCAGTTTTGATCCACAGTATTTTATGTCTCATGGTTYCTTGGCCTGTCCATGGCTGGGGAGCAGAGGAGAAACCCCTAACTCCACCAGCCAGCACTGATTTTTGGTGCATCAGGCCATTCAAAGCAGGTATTTCTGTGCAGCTTGGGATTCCGAGCTTGGAGGTTCCTTAGCCTCCAGGGACAACTGAATAAAGGACATTTTACTCTTGAATCTTCCTGTACCAGTCACTTCCTTGGCATTAAGGTACTCAGCAAAATAGCTGTGCAAGTAATATTTTGAGAAACAAAGTGCCACAATGCATTAAAGAGAACATTGTGAACAYGATCAGAAGTGAAACCATGCAAGTGAAGCAGAGGAAAGCTCTAGGCAAAAACAACTACTGCTGAGTCCTTCACCCTGGGAGTCTGTTTCTGCCCAGGGCAGGTGACAGAATGGCTGTGGGGCTCAGGCAGAGGTGTGAGGAGCAAAGGGAGAGCCCAAGGCTGAGCACAGAAGGGCTGAGCAAGCAGTGGAGAAACACAGGGCATTTTCTAGCCATGCTCCCAGCAGTACATTCACACAGTCTGTCCCCTGGGACACAGATGCACAATACCTCCAGTGCCTCCCAGGGCCACTGCGACTGACTACTGTGTCACCATGAGTGCATCGGCCATCTGGAAGAGAACTGCCTTCTGCCTAAGAGTGTTGGCATCTCTTGGCTGTTTGGGTCATGCCCACCTAACTGTTCCTCCCATCTCTGTGGTTTTGAGATACTGTGCAGGTCCTGGAAGTGCTCTGACCAGCATAATCTTCTTTTGTTCTCTATTCCATGTCCAGACAAACGTCTTGGTACGGCCTGCAGGTACAGGTATCCTCCTTGCTGAAGAACACTGGTCTATTATCACATGTCTGTCACCCACAGTTCCTGAATGTCATCCACATGCTCACCTTCAGAAAGGGCTGGCTGTTTTTTCAAGTGGCTGGGGCTCRTGGGTTTTTGGTTTGGGGGTCTGTTGTTGGAAAGGTAGGGTGGAGCTGTAGAACTACAAAGCAACCAAAAGGATGTGTCTTCACTTATCCCCTTTTAAACCTGCATGCAACTTCTGACCATCTCAGCTGTTGTTAAAACCTGTACTTCTGTCACAGACRGAAACAAAACCCTGAGTGACAACATTCGTGAATCAGGAAATTTTGAACTCTATGTTGCCAGTACCCAAATGTAATGTCTTCTAACATYTTGTTTGAATTGAGCAGCAGATAGGAGACAGGAAAACAAACCCAACTCTTTAAGGTAAGACTCAGATTAAATCTTTCATTTTGCACTCTGTGCAGATTTTATCTCCTAAATATTTGATGTTATCCTTTAAATGCCTACTTCCTGGCTCTTCGCTTTGCAAGTGATGAGAACATATCTAGTCTAGCAACTCTGTATCTTCTGAATAGATCACACCATATATGCTTGTGCTGGCAGTCATTGCTTCCTTGATGGAGGAAATTAAAGGAAGCAAGTTTTTCACCATCTTGATGATAAGAGAAATCCAATACCTTCATTGCCTACACAAGCGGAGAGTCTCTTTTTAATCACATAGTACTAAAAGCAAATGAGTTTACCTCTAGATCTCCTACCATGGATTCATAACACATTCCACATTCATCACATAGAATAATGAATAAATAATGTAGGAAAAAATGCCTCCTAGCTATGAGTAGCATCCTTATTACAGGAACACGTAGCATTTCATGAGAAATCTGAGGAAACTCACTGAAATGAGTTCTAAAATARCTTCCATAAAAATTCACAAAAGGCTGGTATGAAATAGAGGTGGCTTCTTCCCACCAGAAACATCAGCAGGCTAACTGCAAAAAAGCTGCTGTAACTATCACAGAAACAAAAGGAATAAGATCCAGCCGGTGCTGCAGGAGCTCCTCGCAGCCAGTTCTGCTGGTGGATTTGCTGGGCAATGGGTACGAGCTCACTGCACTCCTTGCTGTGAGGCACCAGCCTAGCTGCTGGCCCACAGTCACACAGCAKTTAGGCCTTTATTACTGCATTTTAATTACAGCATGCTCAGGAAAAGAGAACCTCTCCATCCCTGATTTCCACACCTGCTGAATAAATCTGTGAGAGAATGCCAACCTCACGTGAAAACTCCTTGGCTTTACCCTCAGCAGTGGCACCAGGAGACAGTGCAGCTGGCTTTTATTGGTATTTTTAGGTTGTAATCTGGGGACAACACAGCTGTGAAAAGAGTTATTGTCCCTAGCTARAGTTATTTGAGTCAGTTGTCCCAAGACACTGAATTCTTCATGAACTTCCATTTTATTTGGGTAATTGATCAAAGGAATTATTTAGCTGTTCCAAACGCTTGCAAAGTAGCAGCAATACCATGTATCAACCATTCCTGCCTTAATATGCTTTAAATACTTGATTTCCCAGCTACCTGTGTATGAAGAGGGAGCACCACCACATACGAGCAGAGTGCTCACTGTTGGTGGAAACAAGTGGGATGGTCCTCTGGGATGCTGCAACTCTGGCTGAAAGGGTGAAAGAACTGGAAGGCTATTCCTAGTTGCAAAATAACAGTGAAGGACTGAAAAGGCATCCGCTGCTTGGTGTATTCTGTACTTTCTGCACAGAAAATTGCATTTTTGCCAAATAGAGTCAGGGTGTCAGTGCATGGGGATTGGGTTATGTTGTCTAGGCCTTTGCACARCAGTCTTTGGACTGAATATCCTCAGCTTTTTACTTATAGGCTGTGAGAATCCAAAAGGCTTTTTATGTCATTCCAGTTGAAATAAAACCATCTCCTTRCTGAAAATTAATTATTGAGCTTTCTGCTGCTTTATAATATATTTATGTGCTCTTGGGAACCTCTCTCTGTTAGAGCACAGAAAGCAACATCTTAAATACAGCTCAGGCAAGAGAAGTGCCCAGCTCTGCTTTGTGATTCTTTTCCCACACATAGATCAGGAGGTAACGTGCTATCCACAGGCAGTGGGCAGTCCCCACAATGGRTATGCCTGTTACTGGATCTCCTGGGCACTGGCTATGAAACGGAAGAGAAAGAGAACCTTAATGTTCAGGATGGGCTCCTACTCCCATGCAAAGTGCTCTGCTCAATGGGCTTCCRTCAAATTCGGGTTAAATGGGCACTGTGCAAGCCTGCAAGGAGCTGTGTTCCATTTTCTGCGGAGGTTCCCAGCTGGGCTCATGCCCATGGCAAGTGCACCTTCCAGGGGCGTGGCAGGCACTGTGACTGGCAGCTGCCATAGCCCCCTTATTCTTGCTTCCTGTCTCCAAAGGGACAAATGTGTGCAGTGGAGTGTTTTGGTGACCCATTTGCTTCTGGCTTGTGTGAGTCTATTTTTTATGAATGCAGTTTTCCTGTTGCGTGTGTGTTGGGRAAGGCCAGCTAACAAAAAGCAGTCTGAGCTGGGAATGGGATCACAGAAGCTCTTGCAGTGGTCCTCTCCACCAGCACAAGCCACTGAGGAGCACGTGTCCTTTCTTAGGTGGCTTTGCTCCACCATGGGGCTGTGAAGGAAACAGCTGAAGGATGAGAGCTCACCCACAGTTAGGTCTGACAGATGGAGGCTCTCCTGTGCATAGCTTTGCTCCACTTTCCCTGTTCCCAGAAAAGAGAGCCTGAGCAAGCAAGGATTCCTCACCTCTGCTTAAGCTYACCAGGGCCAGCCAGAATCACTTGTCTGTGGCTGAAGGTGAGAGATGAAGGAAGAGGAGAGAATGGGCTGAAAGCTCAGTGTGTTGCTGCCCTTGTAGCTCTCTCTCACTCTCAAAAAGCAATTAAGAAAGTAAAATCCACAAACTCATAGGGCTGGGTCAGTCCTTCTGTCGCTGTTAACATATTTTGTGATCCTCCTACGCTGAGTTTCTTTCTTATGCTTAACCTTGACTGCTAGGGAAAAGAAATCATTTAGCAACTTCAAATTCAGTGATTCATTCCACAAGTTATTGCATCTTCTAAAACACAAAGTCTACTCTAAAGTCCTAATTTCAGGCTTATCGTCTGCCTCAGAYGTTTGCTTTTGGCCTTGAAAATAGAAACAGCAATATTCAGGCCTATTTACAGAGCTAGGCCTACAAACACRGTGGTGATGGATTGCTTACCTAAATGCTAAAGCAAGTGGGGACCAGAGGGGATTTCATTAAAGCCTTCAATAGAAGACCTTTTKCTTTGCTTCAATCAGTCACCAATTCCCAGGTGCAGCACAGGGACAAGTGAGCCCTCTCGTAGGTGTTTGGGTGAGTCAACATTAGGCAGCGTCCCAGCCTTGTGGTGCAAGGAGAGAAGAAAAAGAATAAGGCTGTCACTCTGACAAGGCACTCAGACGGCAAATCTCAATAAACATGAAGAAATAAATAATAAAACTCAATGGAGGTTTCATGTTTGAGAAGGCTCTCAGTTATTTGCTTCTCACCTCCAGTTTCCTGCTGCCRCCAGCAACATCATACCTGCATCTTGTCTGCTCTATTCATCAGCTGCAGGCTGGAACAGCATACTTTTTGAGTGGAAATAGCATTACTTGGATGCTAAGAGGAAACAAACATCCTCATTTGTTTTTAGKAAGGAAAACACAGAAAAAGCAAAGRGCTAGGACTCACTCAACTCTTTATTSAAGATGCAAGCCCTGAATATCAGCTCATGAGCGTAACCAGATTTGRTTCATGGCCAGCTGCATGGGCCTGGCTGTGTTTCAGCCAGGGGGCTTTGCCTGCTCCCCCTGCACAGAGGAGGTGTGTGGCTCTGGAGGAGATCCCCCCACATTTCCCACGGCAGCCTCCGTTTTCACAAATAACTTCCCAGGCAATGCTGGCCACACCTGGAACCCCTAACATAAATTTGTCTGCCTAGCATCTTTCTTTAGTCTCTTCTAAGGCTTAAATTTACCAGAAAACCTGCCAGCAAGATTCAGAGACCAGATTGAGATTAATTTAAAATCTGGCCGACATGAAGGCTCAGGCGGAGCCAATGCTGCACTGAATATGTCACCAGCTGCCTTTTTTCTCCACTATGCTCCAGAAGACAGCCTATCTACTTCAAACAGGCAGCCTCCCTTTTCCACCTTTCTCAGATGTTTTTAAGCAACCTAGTTTCACTCAATCCATGGGGGTTGGGGCTCCTTACTTTGAAAATGTGAGACCTTCTGGGCATCAGCTACCGGGAGAGTGCCAGTCACCAAAAGCAGGCGGATTTGGAGGGTTACCAAAACTGCTGCAGAGGCAATTCTCCACGGGGAGGAGAAAGGTTCAGAAATTGTTCTCAGCCAGCTTGATCCACAGTGTGAAACACTTGCAAAAAGGAAATGGTCTTCCTGTGTGTCAGTTTTGTCATCGCCATCCTGTTTCTTGCCTGCATTTTAGCATGCTAATTGCTTGGAAAGGTGGGGGGTAAAAGATCTTATACTTAGATCTTTGTGTAGGTGCTGTTGCTAAGATGCATGATGGAAAAAAAAARTTCCTTTTTTCTTTTGATTTTATTCCCATCCTGGCCATACTCCGCACAGGAGCAGGGAGGAGGAGTACTACCATTCCCATTGCACACCAGCCTGGGATCTGACCGGCGGGAAGGGTGCTATGGCAGGGGGCAGGCACTCGGTGAGAGGAAAAAGGCTCTTCCAGGGGTTCTGCCTCACASCATAGTGATGGTAAAGATGAGCTGCTGTGTCCTGGGTAAGGCCGGCCTCCACCCACCAAGCCAGTCCTCACTCAGGCTGCTCCATCCTTGCCACCTGCCCTGAGCAGTATCATCTCTTTGCCCATCTGGACTGGGTGGACAATGTGAAGTCAAATGGAGACAAAATATACTTCCCTGCTTACCCCCTGCTTCATGTTTCTTCCCTTTTATTTTGTAGCACTCTGTGCAGACAGCATGAAGTAGGGCATATCAGTGTGTCTTCCACAGTGGCTGCTTTGTCACTCAATGTACATCACTACTTTATCAGCAATTTCTTGTCTCTTCTGCAATTTTGAAATCTGTGTTGAGACTGTTAGATCAACCATAACGTTGTCCTGTCCTAGAGGAAAGACCCTACCCAGAGGGWTATGCTTTGTTTCTGGTTTTCATTCTTTTTGGCCAGGTTGTGTTATTTTCTATGAGCCATGAATATTATTTCTGAATTGCCTGTTACGTAAAATACTAAAACTCATTAACCTCGGACTGAGCTATGTTTTGTTTACTGTGAGAAACTGACTCCACGGTCCACTGCTGTTTAGAAGAGCCTCACACTAGCTTCAATATGTGTGTGTGTGGTCTCTGCACAAGAGTTAAACTTGGTAGGAAAAGAAAATTCAGGAGATGCAAACAGGAAGAAAAGTAATTGCATGAAGTGCCACATTTTGCAGAAACTCTTGTTGCTATTTTTACTTTTCTGTGTTGTACCGCTCTCTCTGAAGTTGCTCTCTCAGCAAACAAGGCCAGGATGAAAGACAGGCTGATTAGCAAAATCAAGGCTGCTGAAGAATCACTGCTGAAGATGCAGTGGGTGGTGATCTTTCCCTGAGCCAGCTAAGCATTAGTGCAGCAATGCAGCAGGAGGGACCCAAAATCCTGCCCATGTACAGACAGTGGAAGGTTCTAGGTACCTTCTGTGAGTTAATTTGGTTTGGGGTACCATGGACAACAGTCACCATTATTCAAAGGTGGAAAAGCTGCTCTTTGCTTCCCATCTTAAACTACTTCCAGGGTAGAGAACTGCAGATGCATGCAAATGTTTCCAGAGATTTCCTCATTCTAAAATACTCTACAAATAATATCATTGTTTGTCCACCCATCCGCCAGAATTTCTTCCTGAAAGATATGGATGTGGCTTTTGACTRCTTTCTTTTGTGGGACCCCAAATACACATTCCTTCAATTCACACACCCCCCGCCCCGTGCTTTAGAGGGGAGGGAGAACTGTTGCTCTTCAGTTAAAAGCAACCAAACCCAAAAATGCCAAATAGGTCTGCTGTAGTTTCTGAGCTGCTAATCACTTCAACAAATTGCAAAAAGAGAGACACTGGGTTAAAAAAAAAAAAAAATCTTCTTTTCTGCCCTACTTCGTAGGAGCAGAAATGAAGCAATCCCTCCAGGAGAGCTATTACCAGCCCTGTGCACATCCAGCCCCTGCACAAGCCCTGTGCCACTTGCTCAAGGAGGAAGGTAAACAGGGCGGGGATGCCTTGCGGTGAGATTTCCTTTACCACAGGTTCCGTTCTCAGCTATGCTTTTATTCTAGGGCTTCAGAAAAATGAGAAGTAAATCCTGCTGTTGCAATTATTCTGAGAACTCGATCCCGGAGTGGCACCAATGTACCGAGAGGTTGCAAATACAAAACAGGGACATTTTTCATAATATTTTTTTCCAAAAGCTACTTGAAATATAGAATGGAATAGGACCATCTCAATTTAACCTTTGTTGTCCTTAACAAAAGTGTTCTCSTCTCCTGACCCATGCACAGTAGGCAATATGAGAGCTTTTCCATCCTTTGGAAATAACCCTTTGTTTTCCTATAGCCAAGATGCTCCAGTTTTAATACAACCCCACTGCTGACTGTGYTATGGCCACCTGCAGTGTGTGGGTTGAAACTGGGGAAGGACCAAAAGCTTGSGTGCTCAAATTGCCACTATTTAGGATTAAATGCTCAGATTCYCTGGGGCCTGGTACCAGGTGTCAGGGACACATGGCCTGGGAGATAGCACCCAAATCAAGACTGGTGTCAGCAAAAGGTTTCCAGAAAATGGACTAGGCTTGAAACCACGCTACCTCACTGGTGATGGTACATGGTGATGGTGATGTTACACCATCTTTGCCATTACCTGTGTGAGTTCCAATGAAGTGATGCCTTCCTACAAAATAGAGGAAGTTGAGGATTTAGGGTCATTCCAGCTCTTGAAGATGTAGAATCTGTGTTAATGARACTTTCCCATTTGACCATTCCGATGCCTCTCTGACAGTCACACTGCCACTGCCCAAGATTTTGACTGCTGAGACTGAAGCCCCTTTACAGGGGGATATTCCAGTGGAGCAATGGGTCCCCCATTTTACTCCATACACACATCATGCTSACACAGACAAAGTTCCCTTATCCCCTCAATCCTAAGTTTCCCATAGCAAAGTCCCAGATATCTGTCTTCTTTATGTAATTTAATTGTGGTGCTGCGACATAATAACAGCTCAAGCTTCGTGGTGGGGTTGGGGATCCTAAACAAAGGAATTCCTGGGCTTTTATACCCTTACAGTCTATGCACCCTCTTTTCACACTGCCTAAATTTCATACTCCTGCCTGCWGCATTATTTGCAGTGGCAATTCCTTATTTCCACCAGTCCCTGCTAAGTGGTGCTCTGCAAGAGAGCCATGGAGTCATGTTAAGTAATAATTTATAGCATTTTAGGGACTGATGAAAAGAATGCATTGTAGGCTAGGGGAAAATGCTGAGACTTGGCAGTGTGCTGGAGATGGAAGAAGCTAAGTCAGACTGCCTGAGAGAAATGCATGCTTGTTCCTATGGGAGCTGCCCTAGGCAGGGTCTGACCCATCTCACAACTGAAGCTGCCCATCTCACCCACAGTTTGCAGAAATATGGGAGAATGTTTTAAAATAACCCCCTTGGCAAAGGAAAAAAACCCACACTGTCTGGCAAAATACCCAGAATCGGTACTGTCAAGAACCATCTCCCAGAAGCAGAAAGAACACTGCTGGTTGGAGCTGGAAGAAGCAAAGTCTAGGGGAGAAGGCCAACCCCTGAACTCATTCCAGCAGCGGGAGAAACTTGAAACATGGGGTACATGATGAAGATCAGTAAAGGTCTCCAAATTGAATAGTCCACAAGCAGAATTATTAATGTAAAGAAAAGACATTCATCCACTGACATCRTTTGTTTGACAGTGTGACTTAAAATAAATTACCTGGGGCTTTCTCTCAATTATCAATAGTCTACCTAAAAGGAAAGAAAGGGAACTTGTATCTTTTTTTCAATATTGCTAAAATAATGTTGTGAATCACCTAGCAATATACTTTGCCTGGAATGGAAGATGCAGCTGAACAATGAGATGACTTTCTTTCCTATACTGCCTCCAACACCCAAGGTAATTAGTATTGGAGAAAAAAATGTATGATTAACAAGAATTAACAACAATGGTAGGGAAAATTAGGATGTTCTTGTAGCTTTGGCATAGGCATTAGAATATTGTATARACCTCTTTGGTCAATTTCAGAATTCGTTCACATTGATAAAAGTATTATATAGTTGATATCTAACTCTTAGTAAGACATAAGGTTTTGAAGCTTTAGCATGATTGAGCATAGTTGTTGGTTATGCTGGGGATAGCATCAGCAAGCCTTTGTGCTATTATGGTGTGCAGGCTGCTTCTCTTTAACAATTTATGGAAACAATCGGAGGTACTTCTGAGAGAAACCCATGGGATTTAAACATCAAAGGATGAAAAATCCATCTTCTGTTCTTTCCTGATGACAATGACCTCACTGGATTACAGAGGAATAGGTGACAAAAGTACTAGGAGGAAAGAACAGAGGCAAAAGCAACCAGGCACGAAGATTTYTTATAGAAGGAGAAAGATAGTAGGGATACTTAAATTGCTTGAAATAGCAAAAATATTCCCATCCCAGTCAAGAGCCAGTGGAATGTACTGGACSCCTCAAGCAGTGGGAAAATTTAGCACTCGGCTAACCATCATTGGGAAATAAATCTAACAAGCAGAAATCCAGTATTACTCAATAGCTGCTCTAGCAAAAGAGCACTGAGTCTAACCTCCAGAGATCCCCTATTCCCACTGCCCTCCCYTAAGGCAGAATCAGCTATTCTTATATTATTCCCAATAGCTACTTTTCTGCTCTGTTCTTCAAAAGCTTCATTTATGCTTTGTAGGTTAAAGCAGCACTCTGATTCACACAGCATTGACTCACCCAAGCACTGTCTTTTGCTGCTTCACTGTCTCGGCTGTTGGAAAGTGTTTTTTTCCTAACTTGCTTCTTCCTATTTTCTGCTAGTTTGCTACCTAATCTGCTTCCTGATTTGCTTCCTCCATTCTACAGTCTCTCTCTGTCCATGACACCTTGTTCACAACAAAGGTGAAAAAGAGGGCTTGAGTACAGCTTTTATCTCCTGTATTTATTCTCTCTCCCTCAAATGAAGTAGCTATGGTTTCTCCAATCTTTTCCTTGGTTTCCCGTTTCCTAGCACTCAGAACAGTCGGGTTGTTCCCCTCTGGGCCATCACCAAACAGTCTCTATCCTCCTTGAGCTAAGATCCCTGAAAGCTGTGTCCTGCCTTGGCACAGGCCTTATTAACCTCAAACACTGCCTGARTTACTTTGTGTCTCTGCCTTTGATCACACCTGATGGCAAGCTGTCTGCTGGTTTTGGTCTTGTTGCTAAATCCCCTTTCTCTGCCTCCAGCCTTCTTTCTGAAAATATGCTGCTGAAGTAGCCATCCCTCAGCCTGCATTTATCAGGCTTATTCCTGCTGGAGCATAGTGTTTCACAGATCATTCTCTTGCATTTAATTGTTTCCAGACAGCTTCTCCAGTTTGTCACTATTAGCTTGAATTTTGATTCTGTCCCCCAGTGTATGTTTGCTGGGAAGCCCGGCATCTGCAATGGTAATGAGTGCGATCCTATCTATTCTGGGATATTAAATAACATCTAGGATATTAAAATATATATTGAATAATACCAGATCCAAGGCTGAGCCTACAAAATCACACTTGACCGTTTTCTTGTCTTTTGATAATGAGCCACTTGGGAGCTACTTAACTGAGTACAATTTTCATGATTATATTCATTTTGTAGGGTTTCATCCAGGATGGTTTGCTTCCTCCSTTTGAGTTGAAATAATATTTTGCTATGAAAAGGTAATAGGCCAAGTAATACTGGAATGAAGAAAGGCTGTCTTGGAAGAAGCCAAAGTCACCTTTGATGGGCTAGTGGGGTGTGTTAGGTGTGGTAGATTGCAGTGCCACCCCCAAATGGACACAAATGCCACTCACCCTGTGGCATGTGAGGGGTTCACTGCTCATAGCACAAATGGACACCAGTAGGGCACCAACAACACATGTGCCATGGTTCCTGTTCACTGCAGTGTGTGTCTGCTGGGGAGTTAAGCTAATGTAGTACAGGGTCATAAGGAGCTGCTGTCCTCTCTGCTGTGTGAATGGTTGCTGAATCCTGCCCCTTTTTCAGTTCTCTGAAATGCATGGTGAAGATTTGTGCACAGGGTTCCCAATGTCTGTGAAGTTGAATGCAGTGGGTCATGTCTTCTAGTGGCCTGAACTGCTGACTCTCCTGGACAGTAAAAGGGAGAAATTCTCCCAAGTTTTCTCTGGAACCGAATATCTCTAATGAAAAAAAAAGTGCTTAGATTTTTGGCAAAAAAGTGCAAAAAGTTTCAAGAGTTGGAAAGCAAAAATTATACTGAGCTCAGACACTGACACAGACTGTCTAAACATAATCTAAGTCCCTGGAGCCCCTGCAACTTGCAAATGAGTTAACAACTAGACAAGTTATTGTAACTCTATTTATTAGGTTTCTGAGGAGCATGTTTTGGTGTAGAACTGAAACTGCAGCAATATCCAGAGCAAAACTTTTACAAGTACTTCAAATGCAGCCACCTTTTTCTAGCTTCTCTTTTATACTGTCTGCATCTCAGGATCACCTGCCTTCCTTTAACACCTTTTCCCTCCTTTTTTTTCCATGTAGATTATCCCATCAAATGCAATCTTCACTCCCAAAATAGCCTCAGAACAAAGCAGGGCACTAACTACCCCTGTGACACAAAACYTCCTGTATCTTGAGTATCTTTCTTGTTTTGAAACGGGAGAAGATGTGAATAGGGCAGAGCTGTTTCAGACACCTTCCTGCTGTACCAGCACGGCAGGGCAGAAAATGGCCAAGTAATCTCTCCTGCTCCTTGTAGAGATGTTGGTAATTTAAGGTAGGGGTTGAATTAAAACAACCCCAAAACTTTTAAATGGCATGAGTTWTAACACTTCTTTTTCACCAGGAATGGCTTTTAGTCCTGTATCTGAAGATAAAACATCAGAATACTTGACTTTTCTCCTGGATCAGAAATTCTAATAAACTAAGTTGCAGGGGAAGAAGAGTAAGGTTGGAGCAATTTAAAGAAGCTGCTGTAAAAGTTATCTCCTTTTGCTTGATCCGCCCTTGTGACATTTCCCCAGGCTCCCCCCGCTCTTTGTTGACAGGTTCTTCTTAGAAGATGGGTGGTGGCTTTTTCTGAGAGCAGCATCAGATGTGGTTACATGAAAAACATGCACGTGAGAGTTTTGCAGAATTGATTGGGGGCTTTTTTTTGTGTGTGTGGAGTGAGACTTTGTAAGCCAGCAGGTGAGAAGAAGTTACTGTGTTTCAGAACAGCTAAAAAAGAATGAGAAAAAAATACTTCTTGTGGGTACAGAGGGGAGAAACTCAAGATATGCTACAAAACAAAGCAGGGAGGAAAACACTTTGTAAGGCTGATGGTGGAGATAAGTAAGCAGCAAAGACATGGCCATACAAACTKCCAGGGCAAAATCCTGCTGCCCCAAAGGCAAAGATGGAGCAGGGAGAAGGGGGACCTGGGCATCCATGTGAGRTGGACTGTTTTTGTCTGTGCTAATTTACCCTGCCTGGAGAGAAAGAGCACTGTGCTCCCCTGGAGGACAGGGCTCTGGAGGAACATCACATGCTGGGARCAATGTAGGTGAGGCAGCCGTCAAGGGATGATGTGGCAAACGGGAGCAAATCAAAGCAACTCCTCTTTGTGCATCTGCAACGGAGGCTGAGTCATTACCATTCATCACCAGCCCGACTGGTGTGTTAATTCTGGTGACAGTTGTTTTCKGGAGAGAGGACAGCTTTTGATGCCTTTTAATTCCTGAAAATAAAAGAAAAAAGGGCTGTCAAGGTAACAGGCATCCGGAGAGTCTGACTGAAAACAGTGGGTAAGGAAATAGCTTCAAGTCCCAGGGAAATGCTGCATAAAAGGGAGCTGMCACAATAACCAGGACAGTGTTGCTTGCTCCTTCATGTTTCTGAAGGAAGCAGTAAATGGCTAAAACTTCCCATGMCCAAATTACAAATGGGCTCCAATTGCAGGAAAACGCAGGAAAGTTTGCATTGCTGTTGCAGGGCATTTTCTCTGTGATTCTCCCTGCTAGGCTGTCTGTTTTGAGTACTCACATCTGTATTTGTAGCATCATTCATATTGCAACTTATTCTAATCAAGCCCAAAAATCTTCCTCATCAGAGCAGAYGCCTCTTCTGGCCCACCTTGATCCTCAGAGACTGACATGCTCTGCAGCACCCTGGGGCAGTCTATCCACTGATTCACAGGAGCTCCAGATTTCTGCCAACCTCTTCCTGCTGTTTCAAGGAAACCATGGSCAGCAGCTGCCCATTGCCGGGAATGGGTCTTGCCGGGAAGCTTTACGACACCCTGTGGCCCTTTCCTTCAGCACTTCTCCTTTCCCTCACTCCCAGCAATCATTTCACATGCTGGCCCCACCAGGCTCTGCAAGCTTAGGGGTTCCCAACCCTGAGCCTGGGAAGCAGTGCCTGGAGAAGTGCTGACCTCCTGTGCCATCATCCTGTCCCTCCAGGCTGATGCTTTTACTCTGCAGCTTTCACATCTCCATCTTTTCATGCCTCTCTCCTTTCTCTTGCTGATCCCCTCTTCTCTGCTTGCCCTCATCACCCCGTAATGGTATTTCTCCCTTTTTATGWCTTTCCCCATCTACTCAGCACCATGGCAGGAGGGCTGTACTGAGGCAGAGGGATACTTTCACTGAGCACAATAGGGAGCAGCTACCATCTAATCAGGGATGGTCCTTGCCTGATAAAATTATTTCAAATAAGCAGAGTGGGAAAAAGCGTGAGGAAGGATGTCTAGAAAGGAGTAGTGACGTCCCCAAGGCTGTCCAGCAGAGCCAGAAACAAGTCGTCTCTCTTGCCCATTGGGCCAAGCTGTCATCTCCTTGGGGACTTAGACAAGTGTAGTTTTAAAGCAAAGCCCAATGTGATGGGGGCTATTGGGAATGGAGTTCCTTAAAGAATCTTGCTGCTGTGGCAGAGGAACATCCCAGCAGGCAAACCACAGTGCCCCACTAAAAAACAGGCCTGGGATGCTCTTGGCTCAACCACATCCRCCTAGGAAAACCCAGCTTGCCAACCCAGGCAAGGGAGCAACTCCCAGGTTGTGCAACCAAGACAACTGATGTGACAGCGAGGGGAAGGCACAAGCAGGTGGGATGCAGCACCACTTTCCAGGGACTCTRCATCCACAGGAAGGCTGGGCCTGAGCTGGGAAGGCATATTTTCACCTTCCTGTGATAACCAAAGTGCTGCCATGGGATTTGTTAATGAAGATGGCCTGGGCTGGGTGAGATCAGGTGCTTCACATGGACTTGTCCCATCTTCAGTTCAAGTTGTGCAGTGCCTTGCAGACACCCTCTGTGAGAGCTTTAAAAAATCCCAACATAATAACTAGAGAAGAGCTCATTATATCAGTGACTCATCTGCCGGAAGCTGCAGCGAACACGGCTGCTGTGCTGGGAGTCTCGCTGCCAAGGGTGTGGTGACACATGCAATTACTAGACAGAGTAATCACTGCTCRCTACAGGTTTACTGTCATTACATTCTAACTTCTGATAGCAGAGATGTGGGGGACTGCTTGTGCTTGACCCCACAGTGGACAGACATATYCATGAAACATCCTTGAGTGGACCAATGAAGACAGCAAGGCTCTGCAAGGCTCAGACATTAAAATGTATTTTTTGGCAAATTTAGAATAAGTTAGTTTGTAGGCAAAGTCCTCTCRTTAACTGGGAGACCTGACACAAAAGAGTCAATTTGCTTTACAAAGTTCAGGAAGCACAGTGACAGAATGGAGCAGCATGATGCCAAATTAGTAKTACAGAGATACTCAAATAATATGTCTATTGTTGGCAGACAGTGAGCTTTCCTTTGGTCTCGTCCTGTTGTATCACTGACCAGGAAGATCCTTAGGTTTGGTAGCTCACCACAGACAGGGACTCGGATAAGTCTTAGCTGTAAGAATCACATCCCTGTCAAGGCATCTGCCCAAGGGACAACTGCCATCACCTGTGGCTTTACAGCTTGTCCACATGTCCATTGCTATGGGCCACCCCAGCGAGGGTGAGACAGTGATGTCACTGCTGCCACGCTAAGCAAAAAATTATTCCATGAACACATGGGACTGAGAGAGCCTGGGGGTTTCCTCTTGTCACACTGTCCCTGGGGTGAAAGGGAGGAGTTGTTCTGCAGTCGGAGCAGGATGAGTTGTTCCCTGGCTCTACCTCTGCCACCAGAAAACATTTCCATTCATATGCAAAACCCTTACACCCCGGGCTGACAGGGCTGCCGCTGAGCAGCTATGGCATTCAGCAACAGGGCAGGGTGCATTTTGAGCCTGTCCTGCCTCCTCTGCTCTCAAAATCAAYTTCTGTCTCAGCCATAAGGACACCCCACCCCAAAACCCATCTCAAAGCCTGACTATAAAAACAAGAGGTGTCATTTGTATGAATGAGGTTGTTTTTGTAAGTGCAGATGCGGAAGCTGTTACCACCAAAGTGTTTCGGAAACTGATGAAAGGAAACAGTCGAGCTGTAGTGTAGGAACAGGTTCAAGCACTCGGCTCTGGCTGCTCCCTGAGCTGTGTCCTTGCCACGATGCAGCACTCCCAGGAAGATTTGACTGCACTTGGAGAAGAAGATGATGCCTTTGAGGAAGGTAAAGTCATCTTTTATTAAACTAATCTTTCTCCTACTCAGACTAGAGACCAGTTTCTAGCCTGGGTGGTATTTCTTGTGTAAATCTGAAGTTGTCTGCGGGCTTCAAGGTCACAGGGTGACCAGACTCTTTTTCTCCTTAGAGAATGGAGAACAAAGGGACCACAGATACAATAAAAATACTTTCACACTGGTTCAGCAGCTTGCTTCCTCAGCAAGAAAGTTAGTGCAGAAGAAAGCTGGGGGATACACCATGTATTTTCTACAGTGGCTGCACTGCACAAGGCAGCACACTGGGCATTCAACACCACAGGTGCAGCTGTCCTTAAAGTAGTAGGGGCTCTTTGCAGGGGCTAAAGGTGGCTTGCTGCTTAAATTATCTGAGCAAAATTAGCGTGTTCCTCTTCAACTGCCACAACTGGGATACAAAGCCGGTGTCGTAATTTCTTATCGGTAACACTGCTGGTGCTTGATTCTGTACGATCTCATCGTCTSGTTGCTTGCATTCTGTACTGTCATTTACATGTGTACTGAGTGCTATCAAGTCAAAATAGCAGAGACATAGACAAGAGGGCCCAGAGGAGGAGGAAGAATCTGGCCCATGGTGTTCAATTTCTGCCACTGCTCACTGCTCCCCTTTGCGCTCGAGCCAGGGAAGAACTTGCTCATGCAAATCTTCTCCCGGCCCCCAGCCCTCCACAGTTTCTAAGGGAGTTGAAGGCACAAAGAGCTGCCTGGATCCACTCCAAAGACTGTGAACCTTTAAACTCACTTTCAGCACAGCTTCAGTAAGCCTCATTTAAACAAAGCTCAGCTGTGGTTGGTATGGAAAACTTAGCAGTGAATAGTGCCAAATCAAGTTATCTGAGCTCGGGTGAAAGGCATCAGCTCAAAAAAGAAAGCAGTCTCAATGATGCTCTCTCTGTACTCAAATACATTTCTCACGTCTCTATGCCCCCACTTCTCACCCTGTATCCCAGTCTGKACTCAGAAGGGCAATGGATTTGCAGAAAGGAGAGGTCAATACATTTGCATTATGGAAGAAATCCTGATAGTTCAGGAAGCACCTYATGTCACTGAGCAAATCAACTGGCATTGAAAGTACCCCATTGCATTTGCTGCATTCTGCATTCAACACAGGTGGATGCTGCTTCCCAGGATAATCATCCACATGCTCTGTATTGATATGGACATTTTCAAGTGCTCTGAAGAGCCAGTGGGATTTAAGCTTTSCTGTCTCTGAAACCTTTAGCCTGTGTTCTTAATGAGAAATGTAGAAGGGAAGGAGAGAAATGAGGGCGGGTTATTTGACATATATATTGTGTTATCTGTAGGGAATGATACACCACTTAAAAAATCTGCTCCAGCCYCTCAGCTAAGTTGTTTCTGGCAGGGCTGATCCAGAAACAGCTAGAGGAGGCTCTGCTTTTCAAAGGCGGGAATATTTTAAAAACCTCTCCATGACCCTGCTTGGAGCAGGAGGTTGGAACAGTTGACCTCCTGAGGTCCCACCCTACCTGAGTTATCCTAGGAGTCTATGAGTTGGTATGATATCCTTACCTACATGTAACTGGGAAAGATTGTATCCCAGCTGCTGTCTCAGACAGAGGGATTGTTGGCTCCCAAATCTGCCAGCTGGAGAGCCCAAACAACACAGGCTCAGTGCTAGACTTCCCCTTCAGCCCCCTCTCCTCTCCTCTCTCTTGAGCGGGTTAGCAAGGAAACATTAACTTTTTGGCTGCTATTTCTGGAGCGCTGTTGACCSCGGACAGCCCAGTGCACTCCCTCGGGCTGGGTGGGATCCGAGCAGGGAGGAGCAGGGCCCGTTTGGGTCACAGGGCAGCCCCYGCCCCGCTCATGCTGCACAGACTTAGGCACCAGCCAAAACTTAGTCGCAGCCAAAGCTTAGTCGCAGATTTTCAGGCCAGATGGAGGTATTTGTCAGGCATTGAACTCCCAGCTCGGTGCAGACCTCAGCTCTTAGGACATGGGCTATTTTCTATTATTTTCCACATCCAGCTTGATTTGGAAAGTGATGACGGCAAATCTCTGTCCACCTTTTTTACTCATCCCAAGGCTTAGCTACTGTGAGAGTTAAAGACTGCTGCATTTTGTTTCTTCTAGCACTGATTTGTCTCTTTAGTTAGTTTCCCTCTTGTTGAGAGGAGCTAAGATCTCACTATTGCTTGCACATATAAAAATCTTATATAACTATCTACAGGCAATATTCAGACCACTCTTATCCTTTGCCAAGCAGACTGTTATCAATGACTGTTTCTTTTTAAAGTTTTAATCTTTTAAGCATTTTCATGGTTCTTGAGATCAGTTCACCAGCATGGAGCCCTATGCTCCAAAACTATTAGACCAGGGGAAAATCCTGAAGTTATGTGATCTGTTCTCTCATACTTTGTAAATATTTATATATATTGGGATCTGCTCAAGGATCTGCTTAAGTCCTTTCAGGTTGCAGCATTACTTGAGAGTCTGCTTTTCAGCAGATTTTCCTCTTTGATCCTCAAGTTTTTCAGAGTCAAATTTCTCAGGACAGAATAAATATTTTCCCTTAAATATGGCTTATCTCCTTCGCTCCCAGCTATGCCCATACTAAAGCCAGATGAATCATCTCACTTCCTTCAAGTAGCCTATTCTCCACTTCCCCAGACACTGTGCCATCTGCATATGCAGTCAATCACTGTTTAAAGTTCCCTTTCAGGTCACTGACATATAAATAGTTCAATCCCATGGGGAAGAACCAATCTTTGTATGTCCTCTCTAGAAACTGGCATCCTTGATGATTTCTCAGCTGGGTTGCATATGTCAAGATCTTATGTGCTACCACTAAAGTCCAAATACACTATCAGTACAATTATTTTCTCTAAAATGCTAATGAGTGCCACTGATTGTATTCCACCTCCTTTTATTTTGCCTGTATGACTTCTACATCAGCTATTTCTTGACAAGGCTAAGACCACTGCCAGGCTTTTACATCATGAGTGACACGACATTAACTTATAGCTCTCTGGAATTCCTCTGATGTTTCAAGTTTTCTGAAATATCAACAAGGAGTTCCTAGAATAACTCTTCTCAAAATTACAGTTTTAGATTCTCTTCTGGRAAAGATCAAGGGGGAAATAAAGACTGTAAGATGACACTAATATTTTCCCACATGCAAACCAAAACATTCATTGAAAACTTTTGTATTTTCCTCGGCATAATTTGTGAGTCCACCATTTTCATTTACTTGTGCTCCAATAGGCATTGTTTTTCCTTATTACACATTGAAATCACAAGTCATGGAGCTYAGTGTGCCAAAATAGGCTAGAACTCTCTTCACAAAAATGCAGTAAGTATTCAAAGCTTTGAAATATTCATCCTCTAAGAAACTTTGTTAGCTCTTTCCCTTGTTTTGAAATAACAGTGCCTTGCRCGGGCATTTTGCTCTCTCCTTCAGAGGTTCTGCAGAGATTTTGCAAGTGACTGTGCTTAGGTTCAGTGAAGCACAACTCCCTCTCCTCTGCAAGGTGGACAGGGTTTAACAGGGCACAGCTGTAGTATGCAAAAGTTTAAAAAAGAAATCCTTTTAGCCTCTTTTAGCCTTTGGCAGCGATTGGTTTAATTTCTTTTTAGCCCTACTCACTATGTTAACTCAAAGCAAGTGTCTTCAGTTACTCTTACAATTTTGATAGGTCAAAACATCCACTTTGGGGAAAATGTTGTTTAATATTTAGTGACTCTAAGTGCCTGAGATTCTGAAGTTATACTTCATTAAAAAGAAATCCATTCCACCAGCACAAGGCTCCCCCTCCTCACTGCAGCCAAACAGGTGTGGATTTTCTCCAACTCTGTGTGAGGAGCCAAGCCCAGAGAGGGAGGGAAATCTGGGCACAAGTCTGCTCTCTTGGCAGTCCCTGGTTTCCCTGGGAAGAGAGCTGAGGGCTCACACGGAGGTGCAATGCCACTGTCCCAGCACAGCCTCTGACTGGGACTGGAGGCTTGGCACAGACAGAGCTCCCAGCTCAAGCRGACACATCCATGCACAGAATTTGCAAGCACTCAGCAAACACGGCAAACATACCACAGATTCGTAGGATATGCTGAGTTGGAAGGGACCCATCAGGATCATTCCTGGCCCTGCCCAGGACCATCCCCAAGAGTCACACCATGTGCTCAAGAGTATTGTTCAAATGTTTCTTGAACTCTCTCAGGTTTGGTGCTGTGACACCTTCCCTGAGGAACCTGTTCCAGTGCCCAATCACCCTCTGACTGAAAAAAACTTTTCTTGATATCCAACCTAAACCTCCTCTGACTCRGTTTCATGCAGTTTCCTTCAAGTCCTGTCCCTGCTCACCACAGAGATCAGTGTTCCCCGTCCTCTTCCCCTCGTGAGGAAGTTGTAACTGCAGTGAAGTCTCCCCTCAGTCTCCTCTTCTCCAGGCTGAACAAACCAAATTACCTCAGCCACTCTTCATACAGCTTCCCTTCAAGGWCCTTCACCATCTTTGTTGCCCTCTTTTGGATGCTCTTTAACAGCTTAACATTTTTCCCATATTGTAGCACCAAACCTGCCCCCAGCACTGGAGGTGAGGCTGCCCCAGTGCAGAGCAGAGCRGGACAATCCCCTCCCTTGCCAGGCTGCTGATGCTGTGCCTGATGCCCCCAAGACACAGCTGGCCCTCCTGGCTGCCAGGGCCCTGCTGACTCCAACTTGCCATTGACCRGGATCCTCAGGTCCCTTTTTATAGTGCTGCTCTCCAGCCTTTTGTTCTCTAGTCTACACACACAACCAGGRTTGCCCCATCCAAGATTCAGAATGTGGCATTTGTCCTTTTTTAAACTTAATACAGTTGGTAATTGCCGAGTTCTCTAATTTGTTGGAGTCTCTCTGCAGGTCCTCTCTGCCCTTGAGGGAGTCGACAGCTCCTCCCAATTTAGTGTTGTCAGCAAACTTAGTATTCTTTTGAGAATTGGGTCCAAATAYTTTGTTAGCACTGATCACCGTATCCAAACTGAGAATGCACAGGAAAAATAGAAATTAGGCTGTGATTTRCTGCAGATCCTTTCATGCTCTACACCAACCTCTCCTCATACCTCCACTTCCCACCTCCTGTATATTCCCTCTGGTTGTGCATGGGGTAGCCATGGCCCCACTCTCAGGTCAAAGCTGACACAAAACCCCATCAGTGTTTCCAAAGTATAGGGGGGGAAAGCCAATGTTCTCTTTTTCATTACATTAACTGTGTACTCCAGTTCAGTAGACCAGAGCCCCATTTTAGATGTCACACTGCACAGTCTCAGRCTCCCTGGGCCCTSTCCTTGCTCATGACTGATGTGCTGSCTATGGCATACAGAGATATTCCAGCACTGCTGCCCATCAAGGCTCCCAGCAGAACAGTAACMGCATCAAACTTTTAAGGTGTTCTTCAAAAATGCACCAGATGCCTTTACATCCTTGTAGAGATTGCCTGTCTTTTATAAGAGAGAAAAGAGCTTTAGTTCTGGGGTTTGGGAGCAGCTTTGAGGCTTAGCTGAAATGAAAGGTAGCTGCTGTACACGGTTATGTGCACTGCCTGCACATAATGAGGTTAGAGATGTTACAGAAGAGTGAGGATAAAGCTTTGGATGTTAACTTAAAGTTGAGACGTTATTTTATTTAGCAACAATTCAGGTTAAGCAACTTTTCTCTTCCCCTAAAGTAACACCACACTGTTTTCTCCGACATACAACTGCAGTGCTTGTCAAAACATCATGCGGGGGCATCCATGTGTTGTGTTCCAACCATGGGGAACTGCAAGTTCTTTTAAAATGGATGGTCAAGAATGAAATGAAGCCAACTGAGACAAACTTTGTATCTGAGAACCGTTTATTGATAACGAAAACGAGAATAAGTAGTTGCCTACTAAAGGGGGCTGGAAAAGACAGCAAA